>NC_074701.1:14762577-14952577 GCF_029448725.1 Salvelinus fontinalis | reverse complement strand
TCCTCAGTCACTGTTGTGGAAATACTGTATTTCGTCATCACTGTCATAATCACCGTGTCACTTTACAATGACATCACGTTCATATTGACTAGACCGAAGGAGGGAAACAAGTTGAAACAAGCGTGTGATCACGCTCTCCGCAGCCGACGTGAGTAAGACCTTTAGACAGGTCAACATTCACAAGGCCGCAGGGCCAGACGGATTACCAGGACGTGTACTGCGAGCATGCGCTGGCCAACTAGCAAGTGTCTTCACTGACATTTTCAACAACTCCCTGCCCGAGTCTGTAATACCAACATGTTTTAAGCAGACCACCATAGTGCCTGTACCCATGAACACTAAGGTAACCTGCCTAAATGACTACCAACCCGTAGCACTCACATCAACACAGTCATCCCAGAAACCCTACACCCACTCCAATTTGCATACCGCCCCAACAGATTCACAGATGATGCAGTCTCGAATGCACTCCACACTGCCCCTTCCCACTTGGACAAAAGGAACACCTATGTGAGAATGCTATTCATTGACTACAGCTCAGCGTTCAACACCATAGTGCCCTTAAACCTCATCACTAAGATAAGGACACTGGAACTAAACACCTCCCTCTGCAACTGGATCCTGGACTTCCTGACGGGCAGCTCCCAGGTGGTAAGGGTAGGTAACAACACATCCGCCACGCTGATCATCAACACAGGGGCCCTGTTCACTCATGACTGCACGGCCAGGCATGACTCCAACACCATCATTAAATTTGCCGATGACACAACAGCCTGATCACCGACAACAACGAGACAGCCTATAGGGAGGAGGTCAGAGACCTGGCCGTGTGGTGCCGGGACAACAACCTCTCCCTCAACGTGATCAAGACAAAGGAGATGATTGTGGACTACAGGAAAAAGAGGACCGAGCACGCCCCCGTTCTCATCGACGGGGCTGCAATGGAGCAGGTTGAGAGCTTCAAGTTCCTTGGTGTCCACATCAACAACAAACTAGAATGGTCCAAGCACACCAAGACAGTCGTGAAGTGGGCACGACAAAACCTTTTCCCCCTCAGGATCCTCAGATCCTCAAAAGGTTCTACAGCTGCACCATCGAGAGCATCCTGACTGGTTGCATCACTGCCTGGTATGTTAACTGCTCAGCCTCCGACCGCAAGGCACTACAGAGGGTAGTGCGAACAGCCCAGTACATCACTGGGGCCAAGCTTCCTGCCATCCAGGACCTCTATACCAGGCGGTGTCAGAGGAGGGCCCTAAAAATTGTCGAAGACTCTAGCCACCATAGTCATAGACTGTTCTCTCTGCTACCACATGGCAAGCGGTACCAGAGTGCCAAGTCTAGGTCTAAGAGGCTTCTAAACAGCTTCTACCCCCAAGCCATAAGACTCCTGAACATCTAGTCCAATTGCTACCCAGACTATTCGCATTGTCGCCCCCCCCCCCCCCCCCCCCCCCTACACCACTGCCACTCTCTGTTGTCATCTATGCATCGTCACTTTAATTAACTCTACCTACATGTACATACCACCTCAATTAACCGGTGACTCTGTACCGGCACTCCCCTGTATATATTGTTATTTCATTTTTTACTGCTGCTCTTTAATTACTTGTTACTTTTATCTCTTATTCTTATCCGTAACCAACTGCACTGTTGATTAGGGGCTCGTAAGTAAGCATTTCACTGTAAGGTCTACTACACCTGTTGTATTCGGCACATGTGACTAATAAAATTTGATTTGATAATGAATGAATGACTGTCGAGTGAGGAATGTCCTCTTAACTGTGTCCTGTTTACCTTGATTGCTCTTTGCGTCACCGGGAAGGAAGTAGACACGGGCTTTGCAGCAGAGGTGAGGTTAAAACAGCAAACCAGGGGTCACAGGGTCAAAAAGTCAAGAAGCACAGCGACGGACAGGAGCCTGCTTTGTTTGTCCAAACGTGAGGTCTCCATGGCAACAAGCGTGCCCTCTGATCTCTGTGTGCACCAGGGTGGTGTGAGGGAATGCAACATGCTGGTGGGCTGACCACTGTGCTCGCCACATGCCCAGCCACCACATGGTTTAGGCTGTGGAGAGACAAGATTCACCTTGACAGTCTGGAACGTAGACATAGGGTGAAATGAGAACCAGAAGCAGCAAGCAGGCAGAGAGAGCCAGCAGCACATCCCAACCAGATGAGGAGAGCAAAAACAAGGCCTTTGTTTCAGATGACTTAGAGTGGCCAGTGGTAACTGAGCTAAAGCTGATGCTCCTTTCCTAATGGCTCAGAGCCAGAGCAGGATAAGGTGAGTCCTCTTGACCAGAACAATCCTCATCTTTGTCCCTGCCTGTCAGTTCTTTAAGTTAAGAGGAGAGGAGACCTGCTCAGTGCTGTTAGATGTAGTAATGGAGGATGGGGAAGAGGGGGCGCTGTGCTGTCTGTTTATAGAACTTAGACAGACTGAGAAAAATCTATTCAGTAACCTTATGATTATCATGTGCCTGGCTTGTAGGCTCTTCTATAAGCCTGGTGGATGTTCAATTTAAACGAGTTAGGACCACTTATAACTGGGAGGAGAGTTTCTTACCAGGGAAGTTACTGTTGCATGTCTCCAAGTGGAGGAGGTGATTCCAGTCAGCTTGGTGCTGATGAGCAAGAGTTGGGAAAGCTGCTCAAGAGGTATATCAGTTTGAAGCGACTAATGTCACAAGACGCACTGCTGGAGGACGAGAATATAATCACTGGCGATTTGCATCAAACTGAGAGTACAGCAGTGAAAGTATCTGTTTGACTTATAGACACACACTGGGGCTGTTTAAGTCAATGATATCGGTAGAGCCACGGCCTTTCCATGTAAACACAGTAAAACCTGATTTATAGGGTTAAGTTCAAGAAAAGCCAGCTGGTCATCTTCCCCATCAATGTGATTTATACAGCACTATACATTAAATCCAAGCTAAAATAAAACGTGAATATAATTTACGGCCATTCCATTTATTGGACATTACTTTCTATTCAATCCGACCTAATAGAGTAAAGCCTCCTTGTTTAGGCTGTGTTTTGGTTTGTAACCAGGCTACCATTCATGGTCTGATTCAGTGTTGTACTGTGTGTGGTGCTTGGGCATGCTGACAGTCCAAAGAGCTGTTGGCTGCTCTGCAGTAACGGAGGGAGCCCAGGCCAGGCGTGAATCCCTAATCAGAGCACGTCCAGAGGGATTCAACCTGGCTTGTTGCTCCTCACTCACCTAACATGCCCCCGTGTCTTTAAACACACACATACAGTATAGTCCGATCTGAGAGTCAAGGGCCTGCTGAATCCCTCCAGATCAGGCGTGAGACTCAACCTCCGCTAATCCTAGTTAGATCAGATAGGATTCTGACGCGGCTCTTTGCATTTTTCATACATTTGTTGAACCCGTCCACCTGACACGGATTATTCGAAAGGAATTATGTTATGGACAAGGACTCCTTAGCACGTAGGGGCAAATCTTGATTATTTTTTCGAGAGTTGTGTCTAATACTGCTCAGTGTTTTCCAGGCATCCGTATAGCTGCTGTGTTCTCCACATAGAGGCCAGGGTGTTGGGCCCTGACCAGACAGTCTGTAATTCAATTATGGTTTAATATCGGAGGGATTTTCAACAGGAAGACTGACTCAGACTGACTCTGGAAAGAAAGAGGGGTGAGACGAAGGAAAAACAGAGCCAGCCAGCCACTGACACTGAGAAACGTCTTCATTCAGATCTCTATTCTGTCTGTATCGCTGCAGCGTTACAGATTGCGTGATAGAAACGTAAAGGTCATTTCAGATTGAGAGGACATACGCAGCGTTTACCGCCAACGCAGTCTCCACCAACGCGGGAACATCGCCTTTGAATTTAAATCACACTGTAGCTCTGAACTTCTGCAGTACGGATTGAATGGAACGATAGTTACTTTTAGACAGACATAGCGCAGTTGGCTATATCGAGTAATATCTCTTTCCTGCTTTGTCTCTCTCTCTCACACACACACACGCGCACGCACGTACACACATGCACAACATGGCATCAATTAAGCCACAAACACAGTGTTCATTTTAATCCAAACAAGCTAATGGCTATCACTAACACTGATTTTCAACAGTTCGAATCAAGTCCTTTTTTTCTAAGGGTGTGAAAAAAGGATTGTTTGGCCAATCAGAAGAGAAAATGAAAAAAAGATTCCCATTAATCACCTTTAACCATCGACTCTTGTCCCTGATGAGAATCACTACAGTAATCAAGCGCCAGCCAATGACAGACAATTACAGACAGACAAACAAACCACTCCACCTAATGCAATTGGAGGGTCTGTTTGGGACAGAAATGAGGACTGATGTGTGTGTTTGTTAAATCAGTGTTTTGTTGCTTAATAAAGTCAAAGGGTCGTGAAGTCCCAGCCACATACACATGGATACATACAGAGGGCGGCTGGTGTTCTAGTGGTTAGAGCATTGGGCCAGTAACCGGATGGTTAATAATCTGCCGACGTGCCCTTGAGCAAGGTACTTAACCCTAATGTTCTCCATTTGCGCTGTACTACTATGGCTGACCCTGTAAAACAACACATCACTACATCTATCTGGTGTATGTGGCAATAAAACATCTATTGTTTTCTTCTTCTATAAGGATAGTTTTAGGGACCCACAATGACCCCAGTAGACAATAAGCCATTATGAAGAAAAGTTTGGTATTTATGGAACCACATGGATGGGGCTTTGAGATGAAGAAGAGACGGAAGGGTCATAAAGGATTATGCGGTTAACCAAATTACTAAAGAGATTCATCAAGACTTCTAAAGCAAGGATAAGCAGTTGAGACAATAACAAGGCGTTCTCCTCACCCCTGTTACGGTAAAAAGCTGAGGGATGGGGCTAGAGAAATCGAACCGCTCTCAAATTTATAGACAGAGCCATGGAGACAAGGACTGACCATCCATGATATTATAGTTTTATAATTATAGTTTTAGCCATGTTTTAAGGCTATATAGTGTTTAAAAGCATTGGAGTAAAACAAGCTTATATTTGGGGTTCTGATGGGGTACACTCATGAGGTGTTTAGAACATATATTCTTCAAGAATCAATGGGTACATATTTATAAGTCCAAAACTGGACATAGAAAACGCAGATTCCCCTTTTAAGTGTAAAATGTACATAAATAATGAAGAACATCAAGCCAGTGTGTAAGTGTACAAGGGTGTGACTTAACAGGTGTGTGTTCATGTTGTTGATGTGTGTGAGTGTGTGTGTGTGTGTGTGTGCGTGCGTGCGTGCGTGCGTGCGTGTGTGTGTGTGTGTTGCCGGCTGTGTGATTGCTCCACACCCGCGTAATTACCCTCACATGGACCTGAGTGTCGTTGCAGCGTTGCGGTTGGGTTGGGGGCAGTGTCGGGTTCCCCTCTGTCACTCTCATATTTACAACCGTCCACTTAGCAAGAGAAGGCCGTGCCAGGGCTGATGCTGATAGCTTTACCAGGAGCTCCCAGAGCCTTGAGGCATCCAGTGGAAATGCTCCGCTGGCGATTTTCACAGGAGCTACAGTCATTAAAGAGCTGCCTGCTTGGAGAATACCAGGAGCCCCACTGCACTAGCCAGGAACGTTCAGGGAGCGCAGAGAGAACGTTGTGGGGAACGCTCAGGGACTCAGAGATGCAGTGTTTAGGGAATAGGCTGTGAGCATTTCTACTCATGTTCCCACTACGTGAGATGTGGAGACCAAACATTGCTAATAGGGTCAGAGGTATGGGCACTGTACACCACCCATAAGTTCATAACAAGTGATCTCTTTTCAAACCAGACAGACGTTCATAATTTGACCTGCAGCTCTTACAAACTCAGGCTAAGCAAACTGTAACACAGTCTCCCCTGCTCCAGCAGAGCTCAGGTTAAAGGTGACTCTTCCCAGAGGCAAACACCTGAAAGGCCAACCTGTAAAAAAAATTGACATTTTTGGTTCACTAGCACAGTAGGCTACATGTCACCACACTCAGAAACCCATTGACTGGCAATCCTATACTCTCTCTCTCTCACACACACACACACACACACAGTCTCTGAGGTTGTCTCTTAGAGCCACAATAGATCAGAGCTGATGGATACTCGAGGGCCTCAGGGTCAGATCTGTCTGTAGGAGCTACTAGAGACCGTTAATACCTGTCAGTCAGTGCAGGAGGGCCCTTCCTGTTGCGCTGGCCACGCCCTTTGACTCTTCCAACCCAAACAGACAGCAGGGGTCCCAGAGGCCCTGACAGCCCAGCTTCCTGGAGCCCTGGGCTGGACTGACCCCAGACTGACCCCCCCAGCCCTGAACACCGTCCTGGGGGAATGGAGAGTAGGGTGTACCCTCCTGAAACGCTGAGGTGGGGGGTAATGATGCTGTGAAAATAAGACTTTGAGTTTAGATTGGCAGAAAGTTGAAAGATTAATAGTTCACTTACAATGGCCATCATCAAGAATTCTACATCCCCAGCCTACTCACCATATTATTTTTGTCCACATACTCCTTGTCAGGATCTTTGGACACGGTCTCGTCACGGCACCCACATGGGACCTGAGTGTGAAATGTGATGCATCCCTTCAAGTGTGTGTCTGCGCATGTGTGTGTGTGTGCCTGATGCGTTTGTGTGAGCTGCACAGTGCTGTTACAGACCTGCTTGCATAAACACAGACAGGGCCCTGTGTCTGAGCTGCTAGATTGATGTCGTGTTTGCTTTGGGTTGTCTTGTCTGTTTGCATGTCACTAGTTTTAGCAGCACTCATAAGTGATGAAAAGTCCAACAAATGCTCCTGGGCAGAAACACATGAATGATATATGATATATATATATATATATATATAATGACGTGAATTATATATACAGGTACCCCCTGTATAAAGCCTCGTTATTATTTTATTTTGTTACTTAAAAAATATATGTTTATTATAAATATCTATATATTTTTTACATATTTAGCTATTTTTTTGGTATTTTTCTTTTTACTTTAGTTTATCTAGTAAAACATTTCTTAACTCTATTTCTTGAACTGCATTGTTGGTTAAGGGCTTGTAACTAAGCATTTCACGGTAAGGTCTACACTTGTTGTATTCGCGTGCATGTGGCAAATAGAATTTGATTTGATTTGATTGTGTGACAGAAGAGAAAGGGAGTGTGGGCCATTGTGTAAACCTGGGATAATTTATTTAGATTTAATGAACTTTCGCAATGCATTGGCATTCCAAGAAGAGACATATTCGCTTACTACAAATTAAACTTCATATAGGGGGTAAACGTCATACCATAATAAATAATAATTTAATGTAAATTGTGACATTTGTCTCCCCCCCCCATTAGCTGTTGTGAAATCAGCTTTGCTTTTAATTTGAGCAATATGAGATGGAAGGGAGTTCCATGCAATAATGGCTCTATTGTCACACCCTGATCTGTTTCACCTGCTCTCACATATCCTGGACTTTGTCACGGGTCTCCTCGGGTCTGATGGAACACCACCTTCCTGACAGTAGTGGACCGGTTTTCCAAAGCCACCCACTTCATTCCTCTCCCCCAAGCTACCCTCTGCCGAAGAGACGGCCCAGCTCATGGTGCAGCACGTCTTCCGGATCCATGGACTCCCAGTGGACATGGTCTCCGACCTGGGTCCTCAGTTCTCGTCCCGGTTCTGGAAGACATTCTGCACACTCACTGGGTTGACGGCCAGCCTGTCCTCCGGGTTCCACCCCCAGTCCAACGGCCAGTCAGAGCGAGCCAACCAAGACCTGGAGACGACTCTTCGCTGCCTGGTCTCTGCCAACCCCACCACCTGGAGCCAGAAACTAGTGTGGGTCGAATACGCCCGCAACACCCTTCCTTGCTCTGCCACGGGTCTCTCACCCTTTGAGTGGTCCCTGGGTTATCAGCCCCCGCTCTTCCCGGAGCAAGAGGAAGAGATCGGCATACCTTCGGCCCAGATGTTTGTCCGCCGCTGTCATCGTACCTGGAAGAGAACCCGGTAGGCTCTTCTTAAGACCACCTCCAGGTATCGACGACAAGCGGACCGCCACTGGAACCCGGCTCCCCTGTATCGTCTCGGGAAGAGGGTATGGCTGTCCACTCGAGACCTGCCCCTTCGGGAGGAGTCCCGCAAACTTTCCCCCTGGTTTATCGGCCCTTTCCCAATCTCCAAGATCATTAGCCCCTCTGCTGTTTGTCTTCTGTTACCCCGTACCCTCTGTATACAGTCCACTTTTCATGTGTCTAGGATCAAACACATGTCTCACAGACCTTTGTCTCCTGACTGTGAAAAGACCCCTGGTGGCATGTCTGGTGGGTTAAGTGTGTGTGTCGGGGCTTATAAAAAGAAGAAGGGATGCAGTCAGTCTCTCCTCAACTCTTAGCCAAGAGAGACTGGCATGCATGGTATTTACAGTATATTAGCCCTCTGATTACAATGAAGAGCAAGACGTGCCACTCTGTTCTGTTCCAGCTAGAACTTAACTAGAGCTGTGTTAAAATACCCAAGCTAACATACTGTATACTACATACTTAATGGGTATACACCACATGCTATATACTATTAGTTAATTTTAGTATACTGTAAACAGAACAGTATCCTTTCAGTTGAGCGTACTAGCTCTTTGCCGGTCTACTGGAAGTTGATGCTGTTGCTATGCAACCTCTTGCTAGCTAGTTAGCATAAAAAAATGACTAGTTAGACATTTTACGACTTCGGGTGTGTTCTTAAATTCAATCTGGAGTGACAGAGTGCGCTCGTAAATTCAGAGCGTTGTCAGATTGTCCGTTTGTTAATTTAGAGCGCTTCGCTCTCGGAGCACACACTTGACACTAGGGCCGAGGAGTAGGTTTGCTTTGATCTGACCTTACAACGGCAGTCAAGCACCCAAGCTAACGTTAGGTAGCTTGCTAGCTACTTCCAGACACAAATGAGAGTGACCACTCGGACCATTTTACTCGCCCTAGCAGAGCTGGTTAGGAAGTTTTCATGTTATCCAGAGCGTTGGTGACTGTGTTGCTTTTTTACCTTTTTTGCCAAGGTTAACTGGCACCGGCCACATTCAACCGGTGTTGAGCGTTCGTAAATTCCTTATTCTGCGCTCTAGTACACTCAGATGAGAGTGCCCTGAAATCGGAGTAGATAGTCAGAGTGAATTTACGAAAGCACCCGAATATCCATTGAGAACGCACAACGACTATACCATTTAGCTAAGCTAAGAATGACGGGAATAATCAAGTCAATAAACGTTGTGTATTTAGTTAGATAACCCCTAGTTAATATACTGGCAAGTTTGATGTATAAGTAGCCAACTAACGTTAGGTAGCTAGCTAACATACCGGTACATACTACTGTAATTATACGCTATGTGGTTCGTAAGGACAGTGTAGCTAACAAATAGTCAGCCAACAACGTGTAAGGTAACATATTTGAAAAGTAATTACTTTATCACATTGCTCAACATTTTGTTAACATGTCTCAAAGTTAGTTAAAGCAATGAATTTGTATCCGCTATCGTTGGACTTCAGCTGTATATTTTCCGCCATTTCCTGAAGAATTGCATTATGGGCCCTAAAGTACGGAAATAGTGTCCTCTGTGTGTATACTTCATATTTTGGCGAATTTAGTACGACATCCGGGAACTTTTGGCATATTAACTATATCCATACTATGACCAATAAGCATACTATATACTCAATTCACGTCACAAACAGTACAGTTAGTGTGGGTTGTATGAGTATTCGAACACCGCTTAGGTCTTTCCTTGCAGTACTCGACCACACGACTGGACAATAATCAAGATAAGACCAAACTAGAGCCTGCAGGACTTACTTTTTGGAGTGTGGTGTCAAAAAAGCAGAGCTTTTCTTTATTACAGGTAGACCTCTCCCCATCTTTACAACCATTGAATGTATATGTTTTGACCATGCCAGTTTACAATCTAAGGTAACACCTAGTCTTTTAGTCTCTTGTTCAACAGCCACACCATTCATTACCAGATTCAGCTGAGGTCTCGAACTTAGGCAATGATTTGTACCAAATACAACGCTCTTGGTTTTAGAGATGTTCAGGACCAGCTTATTACTGTCCACCCATTCCAAAACAGACTGCACCTCTTTGTTAAGAGTTTCAGTGACTTCATTAGCTGTGGTTGCTGAAGAGTATATGGTTGAATCATCAGCATACATGGACACACATGCTTTGTTTAATGCCAGTGGCAGGTCATTTGAAAAATAAAAAAGATGTCTATGCTTTCTATGCCAGCTAAACCCCATTGTATCTGAGGGGCCTCTTAGTCACGGACAGAGAAACCCTTTGACCCCTGGTCCTAGAGCAGCAGTAGACAGTAGAGTGATGGAGGTGGACAGGGATTGGCACAGAGGTGGGGAACGGGAGCAGTGCAGGGAGGGAGGGAGAATCACTGTGGTAGTAAATTTCAGCAGCCTGTTTACACAGACAGGGCACACTGCTCCCACCACCCCTGGAATTCTCCCTCTCAGCTTCACATAGCAGCCATGGAAATGCAGTGGAGAAGTGCTTTAGTTTCCACTATTGATCGACCTTTTTTCTCCCACATGCAAACGCACATACTGTATGCATTCATAGATGTACACGCACACACACACACACACACACACACACACACACACACACACACACACACACACACACACACACACACACACACACACACACACACACACACACACACACACACACACACACACACACACACTCACAGTCTTGTACAGCTAACCTTTTGGGGACACACAATTCAGTCCCATTCAAAATCCTATTTTCCCTAACCCCTAACCCTAAACATAACCCTAACCCTAACCTGTACTCTTGCCCTTACTCTAACCTTTACCCTAACCCTAAACCTTAGCTCTTAACCCTAAAACTAACCCTAGCTCCTAACCCTGACCAACATAATTCTAACCCTAACACTAATTCTAACCTTAACCCTAAACCCTCTAGAAATAGCATTTGACCTTGTGGGGACTAACAAAATGTCCCCAGTTTGTCAAATTTTGGTTAGTTTGGTATTCTTGTGGGGACTTCTGGTCCCCACAAGAATAGTTAAACACGTCCACGCAGAACACATTGTGTGTATAACAACCCAAGGGGGAGTGATTCTTTGTGATTCACACAGTATTTTACGATCTGGTTGATGAGACATAGCAATGGAATTACATGCCTTGTTACTGCACTTGTCAAAACCCCCTGAGTGCTTTAGTCAGCAGCTTTCAAAAGATCCAGTCCTATAGATATCTCAATAAATCATCAGGGAATGCAGACTTTTCTTAGTGGTTCAGACATCACACAGATTGTGGGTACATAAAATGCAGCTGCACCTTCATCTTGCGGATCAATCATAGACTTGGTAGGGCTTTAATAAAGAAAAAAGTGCTGTAAACCACAACAAAAGCCAAAGGCCTTTTAACTATAGGATATGAACCCACCTCATTGCAGCTCATTGATTCTTGGTTTGATGTACACTACCGTTCAAAAGTTTGGGGTCACTTAGAAATGTCCTTGTTTTTGAAAGAAAAGCATTTTTTTTGTCCATTAAAATAACATGAAATTGATCAGAAATACAGTGTAGACATTGTTAATGTTGTAAATGCCTATTGTAGCTGGAAACGGCAGATTTTTTATGGAATATCTACATAGGCATACAGAGGCACCGTATCAGCAACCATCACTCCTGTGTTCCAATGGCACGTTGTGTTAGCTAATCCAAGTTAATCATTTTAAAAGCCTATTTGGTCATTAGAAAACCATTTTGCAATTATGTTAGCACAGCTGAAAACTGTTGTTCTGATTAAAGAAGCAATAAAACTGGCCTGCCTTAGACTAGTAGAGTATCAGGAGCATCAGCATTTGTGGTTTCGATTACAGGCTCAAAATGGCCTGAAACAAAGGACTTTCTTCATTAACTTGTCAGTCTATTCTTGTTCTGAGAAATTAAGGCTATTCCATGCGGAGGCTCTTCCAAGGCTAAGTCTATTCCAAGAAACTGAAGATCTCATACAGCGCTGTTTACTACTCCCTTCACAAAACAGCGCAAACAGGCTCTAACCAGAATAGAAAGAGGAGTGGGAGGCACCAGTGCACAACTGAGCAAGATGACAAGTACATTACAGAGTCTAGTTTGAGAAACAGATGCCTCACAAGTCCTCAACTGGCAGCTTCATTAAATAGTACCCGCAGAACACCAGTATCAATGTCAACAGTGAAGAGGCGACTCCGGGATGCTGGCCATCTAGGCAGAGTTTCTCTGTCCAGTGTCTGTGTTCTTTTGCCCATCTTGGTCTTTTATTTTTATTGTCCAGTCTGAGATATGGCTTTTTCTTTGCAACTCTGCATGGAAGGCCAGCATCCCAGAGTCGCCTCTTTACTGTTGACGTTGAGACTGGTGTTTTGCGGGTACTATTTAAGGAAACTGCCAGTTGAGGACTTGTGAGGCATCTGTTTCTCAAACTAGACACTCTAATGTGCTTGTCCTCATGCTCAGTTGTGCACCGGGGCCTCCCACTCCTCTTTCTATTCTGGTTAGAGCCAGTCTGCGCTGTTCTGTGAAGGGAGTAGTACATAGCGTTGTACGAGATCTCAGTTTCTTGCCAATTTCTCACATGGAATAGCCTTCATTTCTCAGAACAAGAATAGACTGATGAGTTTCAGAAGAAAGTTTTTTGTTTCTGGCCATTTTGAGCCTGTAATCGAAACCACAAATGCTGATGCTCCAGATTCTCAACTGGTCTAAAGAAGGCCAGTTTTATTGTTTCTTTAATCAGAACAACAGTTTTCAGCTGCGCTAACATAATTGCAAAATCGTTTTTCTAATGATCAATTAGCCTTTTAAAATGATAACCTTGGATTAGCTAACACAACGTGCAATTGGAACACAGGAGTGATGGTTGCTGATAATGGGCCTCTGTACGCCTATATAGGTAAACCATTACAAATCAGCCGTTTCCAGCTACAATAGTAATTTACAACGTCTACACTGTATGTCTGATCAATTTGATGTTATTTTAATGAACAAAAAAATTGCTTTTCTTTCAAAAACAAGGACATTTCTAAGTGACCCCAAACTTTTGAATGGTAGTGTATGTAATACTACTGTACATTGCAGCAGAGTAAGAATCAATGTACCTTATTGACCTTTGACATGGCCGACCCCTCTGTACCCTGTGTACCAAGGTCATTGTGACAGATGATCCAGCCAACTCTAAAACACAACAGGGCAACTCAGGACGGAGACTGTCAGAGAACCTCTGAATGTGTGTGTGTGTGTCTATAACCTTTTACATGGTAAGAAAGAAATCTTTAAGGAAGTTGTCATATTTTTCAATATAAATGGGGTTAGAGTAGATAGTTTCTCACTGGCTAAGGACATGTGATTCCTCACTACACACACACGCGCACGCGCACACACACACACACACGTTGTCAACAACTCTGTCAGATGACGCCCTACATACAGTACATGTCCTAATAGGCCACCATGCTGCACTTAAATATGTACACACTCTGCACAGATTGGCTCAGCAATGTGGAGATAACCACATAACCACCCAGAGTGCTGTGTCTAAATGCAAACACACACAGCCTCCTTATGGCATAAATACTCAAATATGGTCAAACATACACACACAGCCTCCTTATGGCATAAATACTCAAATATGGTCAAACATACACACACAAGCATGCACACACAGACGCACGTACGCACAAACATACACACACAAGCATGCACACACAGACGCACGTACGCACAAACATACACACACAAGCATGCACACACAGACGCACGTACGCACAAACATACACACACAAGCATGCACACACAGACGCACGTACGCACAAACATACACACACAAGCATGCACACACAGACGCACGTACGCACAAACATACACACACACAAACATACACACACACAAACATACACACACAAACATACACACACCATTCCTGGCCCGGTTTCATCAGCTCACTTTAAAATCCTGGGTAGTGGGACAGTCTTGTTTTGATCCTCTTATAGATACTTCACACATCATTACACCCAGAGCTGAAACACCAATCAAAGCTTTAATCCAGACCAGAAGCCCCCCCCCCCCAAAAAAAAAACCCAGCAAGTGACTTTTCAGTATGGGCAGGTATCTTCTCTACTACCTCTAGGAATCTCTGTTTGACTCACCTCATGTTAACGTACAGTCTGCCTCTTTCCATTAGGTCAGTCTGGGAGATAGCTGGGCTTTAATGTGGACCATCAGTTTATGATTGGCCTGGATTCAATCCATACTAGAATCTGGCTTCCATCCACCACCAGAAAGAGTATGTGCATGTCATTTTATCTCCTATAGGTCTACATGTTATGAATTCAGTCTATTTGAATTTGTCTATAGGTAGTGTGTGTGTTCGAATTTGTGAGTGTATGTGTGTGTGTGAGTGAATGCATGTGTGTGTGTGAGTATATATACAGCATACAGTGTGAGTGTGTGTCGGTGGGTGCCTACTGCAGTGACCCGGCGGGGTGGGACTCCATGTGGGGTGTTGGTTATCCATCACAGCCCTCTGCTCTTTGGTAGCCGTATGCTTGAACAGAGCGTGTAATTTCACCCCCCCAGGGCCCGACCCGGAGGCGACAGTCAGAGAGCAGCCGTCACTCTCAACCCCTTGCCCCATCACACCCTCACCCCTCTGCCCCAGCTGTGCCACATCCATCTCTGCCCCCCTTACTGCTTCGCCGAAAGGAAAACCCCCACTGGAAGCAGTAGGGGAGATCGGGGTTGGTTGTCACACTTTTTGAACTCTTGTGTGTATTTCTCAGCACCAGTCTATCTTACAAGACTCTTTTCAATATTGAAATGGGGGCCCTTTTTATCCTCATATCTTATTCTTTCATGGGATTGGATGTCACACGGTATGGGGTTGGTTGTCACAATGTTTGCTAGCAGTTTATTCCTTTTTGTCACAGGAAGTGAAGCAATATGCCAAACCTTTGATCAAACAATGTTCCTAACAGAATTCTGCGTTTTATGCCTTGAGAATAACATACTTAATTTTTTGGACATTTGTGTGTGTGTGCTTATGTTTGCACATATACAATATGTGTGTGTGAGAGAGGCAAGGAAGGGTGCTCTTTATAGCACAAGCACAAAGGAGCTCACCCGACCCTAACCCGCTAATATAGAAAATGTGTTGTAGGCTACAGTCCGAGATGGACAATTTTTTTTGCCTAATTTAGATATTTTTTCTGCTTATAATTTCAAACATTTTGGTAGACTATTTGTTAGTCCACTTGTCTATAATTAGATACATGCAGCTTCTCTTTTGTCATTATATGTTGCCCTAGAATACTAAATAAACACGTGCGCACTAGAATAATGTCATAAATCGATAGAATGAATGCCTAAATCTAGTTGACATCGGCAAAGTTCTGTCATCTCTGCTTCTTTCCCTGAGCAAATACTTTAGGGACCAGTGAGAAATTGCAAAATGTTCAAATGTCATCAGTTTGACCGGTTGTAATGAAATAGAAAGCTGTGAAAATGCCCCAACATATTTCTGTCAAGATTTCAATTTGGCGTGGATGCAGATTTGATGTGGTTGAAATAATATCAGCTTCTATGTTCCTGATAAAGATAGCACCTTTACAGACGGTCCCTAACTGCACCTTCGCATTCTTTCAAGATGCTGTGAGAAAAATCACATTTCTCCACTACTGTTCCCGAGTAAAAATGTAGCCGACTTTTGGTGTACCATTTTACTGCAAGAAATCGTTCATTCTATGTGAGAGGTTCTAGACCTACCGTCAGTGTCCAGATGTCAGTTTCCATTTAACTCATTTGAACAGTAGGCTACAGTTCCCTTGACGTGCCATAGGCCTATTTGAATTCCCGTCTTGTGACTGACGAATTTGTATAGCGCCTCATTATCATCAAACATAACATAGCCGGCACTGCTATCATCCTTTTTGCCACTTCAGCAAATCTTTACCAAACATTTGTCACGTTGGCATGAAGGATCGGGAGACAGGCGCAGGAATGCGTAATAGTTTTTATTATTATACCCCAAATTACAGCATGTTGTGTAAAGGCACGGGGATGAAGACCAAACAAAAGAGCGAGGAGTACCTCGAATAAATAACATAAGCGCAGAATGATTAACACACGGGACGAGACCCGTAATCATTTGCACAATCCACAAGGGCACGAAAGCCAAAACACACAGCACAGGTACTCACACGCACCAACGGACATTGTAACAATAATCAACCCCCAATGGAAATCAAAGGGCACATATATACAAATACTAATCAGTGGGAATAGGGGACAGGTGTGCGTGATGAAAGTTCCGGAGGGATCCGTGACAACATTACTTTTCTGGCTCTCCCTTCTCTTTATTTTCAATTCTCCATTTTGCAGCTTTTCTCTTATTGAATTAAACTCTGACATTGTCCTTTTTGCCACCATGGATCAACTCACTTTTTCATCCTGTTTTCAAAAGCATTTGGCGTTTGGCGTGTAGGCTATTTGGTGCGCATAGCCTACAGGCCCTAAAGCTTTTACGCACTAATGCCAGATAGCCTAAAATAATGACTCGAAAAAACTCAATGTAGCCTATAGATATAAATTCCACAAGAATTATACATTTATGTATTTTTTAAGGTAATATTTTTTCTTTATTCAACTCGCCCTTCATCCATACAATATTTAATGACCCTAAACCTGCCTGCTCCGCTGATATAACTGCGGGGACTGCGGGTTGAGAGTCCAGGTTGCAGGGTCAACCCACGCATCATCACACTGTGACAACAAACCCATGAGACAACCAACCCCGGTCTCCCCTACAGGGTTTTAAACTCTGATTGATAGACAGTTGAGTCACGAGAAAAGCCCCTGTGTTGTCTGAGCTGAGAACCTGGTGTGTCACGCAGTCTGCAAACAGTACAGCAGAGTACATTCGATCTCTGCTCCTACAGTGAGTGGTGGCGCTGGTGCCATCCCAACAGCTGAGCCTGCACAGTGGGGAAGCCCACTCTCCCATTTCATCTCACTTCCCCGACCTCCTCAGCCCAGCACATCTATACTGAGCAAAAGTATAAACGCACCATGCAACAATTTCAAAGATTTTACTGAGTTACAGTTCATATGAGGAAATCAGTCAATTTAAATCAATGCATTAGACCCTAATCTATGGATTTCACATGACTGGGAATACAGATATGCATCTGTTGGCCACATTTTAGAGTGGCCTTTTAATGTCCCCAGCACAAGGTGCACCTGTGTAATGGTCATGCTGTTTAATCAGCTTCCTGATATGCCACACTTGCCAGGTGGATGGATTATCTCGGCAAAGGAGAAATGCTCACTAACAGGGATATAAACAAATTTGTGCCCAAAATTTGAGAGAAATACGCTTTTTGTGTATGTATGGAACATTTGTTCAGTATAGTAAGGCAGGAGTGGAGAGGAGAGAAAAGGAGAGGAGAGAGGTGTCTCTGTCTCTGTGTCTGTCTCTGACCTGTAAACTGAGCCCAGTTCTGGCATTAAGCATTTCAGCCACTCTGCTGATGAATGGTGAGATGGAGACAGACTGTATTGGGCATGCAAGGGGGGCTTGGCGTCGCGCTGGGCGCCCTGACAGCTCACACTACGGTGGCTTAGGCTGATTTGGGCACCATGTTGTGGCCAGATGTGCAGCCAGCTAGTACTGGCCTCAAACTGAGACGCCTGTTCACGCAGACATCCAGGGCCTGGTGATTGGGGTGCAAACCATGCAGAGGTTTTGTGGGTAAATTCAGCCATTGAGGTTCAGTGCCTTTTATGACCTGAATGTATCATACAAATAGTGATAGGAAAAAATGCATTGAGAATAAACATACACATGAACCAGTCATCTATGGGGACATATTGTGTCTTTTTGGCCTTGCAATGCACATCACAGATCTCTAGAACTTCCATGGTAAACTAACCCCTGCACCATGGCTCCAGTGTGTGCGTGTGTGTGTGTGCATGAGTGCGTGCTTGAGTGTGCACTTCTGTGTGTGTGCTTGTGCATGTGTGCTTGTGTGTGTGCGAGTGTGCTTACGTGCATTTCTTTCAGTGTGTGTGTGTGTGTGTGTGTATGTGTGTGTGTGTGTGTGTGTGTGTGTGTGTGTGTGTGTGTGTGTGTGTGTGTGTGTGTGTGTGTGTGTGTGTGTGTGTGTGTGTGTGTGAGCCATTTCAGAGCCTCCAGCTTCTAGCCATGAAGTGGAACCACAGCCATGCTCATATGACCAGCACGTCTTAATGAGGGACATTCCTCCAGGAATTCTGAGGGCCAGACAAAGAGGCTGAGAGACAGTGGTGCAGTGGGGCAGAGATGAGGAGGAATGGAGGGAGGAGAAAGAAGAGGTGGGGGGGGGGGGTGAGAGATCAGACTCTCCCTGAGCACCTGTGTTCTCCAACTGACCTGACACACACAGAGCCCAGCTAGCACATTTGGTTATTTGAAAGTTGTGGGAGAGTATGTTATTAGTTTCACATTGGTAATGGGAATGAAGTCATACGTTTCCTGACCACTAAACATTTTCTGTTCTGGGGAGGTTAATTTTTTTGTTGCAGGGAGGTTCTGAGAATGTTTTACTCTGGTTCCGTGAAAGGTTTCCTGGTAGGTTTTATTAACGCTCTGAGAACTACTCTCGAATAACTTCCTTAAAACATTCAGACAATTTGAGAACATTACTTTATGTTTATCAGGATCCCTATCAGCTACAGCAGCTACTCTTCCTGGGGTCCACATAAAACATTCAAATACATGACCAAGTACAGAACAGTAGCAGACAAGAACATAAGATATTACATTAAATTAAAAAAAATATATAAAAATAAGAGTATATACAGTACCAGTCAAAAGTTTGGACACACCGTCTCATTCAAGGATTTTTTTAAATATTTTTTTTTACTATTTTCTACATTGTACAATAATAGTGAAGACAGATTCTTTAAAGTAGCCACCCTTTGCCTTGATGACATCTTTGCACTCTTGGCATTCTCTCAACTAGCTTCATGAGGTTGTCACCTGAAATGCATTTCAAGTAACAGGTGTGCCTTGTTAAAAATTAATTTCTGGAATTTCTGGAATTTTCCTTCTTATTGAATTTGAGCCAATCAGTTGTGCTGTGACAAGGTAGGGGTGGTATACAGAAGATAGCCCCATTTGGTCAAAGACCAAGTCCATATTATGGCAAGAATAGCTCAAATAAGCAAAGAGAAACAGCAGTCTATCGTTACTTTAAGACATGAAGGTCAGTCAATACAGAACATTTCAAGAACTTTGAAAGTTTCTTCAAGTGCAGTCGCAAAAACCATCAAGCACTATGATGAAACTGGCTCTCATGAGGACCAGCACACGAAATAAAGACCCAAATCAAATCAAATTTTATTGGTCACATACAGATGGTTAGCAGATGTTAATGTGAGTGTAGCAAAATGCTTGTGCTTCTAGTTACGACCGTGCAGTAATATCTAACAAGTAATCGATGTGGATAGGCGGGTGCTCCCTCTGCTGTTTCCTGAAGTCCACGATCATATCCTTTGTTTTGTTGACGTTGAGTGTGAGGTTATTTTCGTAGCACCACACTCCGAGGGCCCTCACCTCCTCCCTGTAGGCCGTCTCATCGTTGTTGGTAATCAAGCCTACCACTGTAGTGTCATCTGCAAACTTGTAGATTGAGTTGGAGGCGTGCATGGCCACGCAGTCATGGTTGAACAGGGAGTACAGGAGAGGGCTGAGAACACACCCTTGTGGGGTCCCAGTGTTGAGGATCAGCGGGGTGGAGATGTTGTTTCCTACACTCACCACCTGGGGAAGGCCCGTCAGAAAGTCCAGGACCCAGTTGCAGAGGGCGGGGTCGAGACCCAGGGTCTCGAGCTAAATGACGAGTTTGGAGGGTACTATGGTGTTAAGGAAAGGTGGGATGCTAGCGCCCCATCTCAACAACATCCGGTGAAATTGCAGAGCGCAACAGTCAAAATACAAAAATCGTAATATTGAACATTCATGAAAATACAAGTGTCATACATAATTTAAAAGCTTAACTTCTTGTTAATCCAGCCGCTTTGTCAGATTTCAAAAAGGCTTTACGGCGAAAGCATACCATGCGATTATCTGAGGACAGCGCCCAGCATACAAAAGCATTAAAAACATTTTCCAAACCAGCAGAGGCGTCACAAAGTCAGAAATAGGGATAAAATAAATCACTTACCTTTGAAGATCCTCCTCTGTTTGCTATCCCAAGGGTCTCAGCTCCACAACAAATGGTTGTTTTGTTCGATAAAGTCCTTCTTTATATCCCAAAAAAGTCAGTTTAGTTGGCGCACTTGATTCAGTAATCCACCTGTTCCACTCTTTCAAAATGCATACAAAGGAATCCCAAAAGTTACCAATAAACTTCGTCCAAACAAGTCAAACAACGTACCTAATCAATCCTCAGGTACCCTCATATGTAAATAAACAATCAAATTTAAGACGGAGAATAGTGTGTTCAATACCGGAGATAAATAACGAAGTGCGCGCCCTCATCCACGCGCGCCACAAGACTACAGTCAAAATGTGAGCCACCTTGAAAAACTACAAATTCCAGCTCATTTTTCAAAAAACAAGCCTGAAACCCTTTCTAACGTCTGTTGACATCTATTGGAAGCCTTAGGAACTGCAATCTGGGAGGATTTCCTTTGAATTTCCCATAGACAAGCATTTTCAATGGGTGGTAACCTCAAAAAAATAATTCTGGATGGATTTTTCTCTGGTTTTTGCCTGCCATATCAGTTCTGTTATACTCACAGACATTATTTTAACAGTTTTAGAAACAGAGTGTTTTCTATCCAATACTACCAATTATATGCATATCCTAGCTTCTGGGCCTGAGTAACAAGCAGTTTACTTTGGGCACGTCAGTCATCCGAACTTCCGAATACTGCCCCCTAGCCCTAAGAAGATAAATGCTGAACTGTAATCGATGAACAGCATTCTTACATAGGTATTCCTCTTGTCCAGATGGGTTAGGGCAGTGTGCAGTGTGGTTGTGATTGCGTCGCCTGTGGACCTATTGGGGCGGTAAGCAAATTGGAGTGGTTCTAGGGTGTCAGGTAGGGTGGAGGTGGAGGTGACTAGTCTCTCAAAGCACTTCATGATGACGGAAGTGAGTGCTACCGGGCGATAGTCGTTTAGCTTAGTTACCTTAGCTTTCTTGGGAACAGGAACAATGGTGGCCCTCTTGAAGTATGTGGGAACAGCAGACTGGGATAGGGATTGATTGAATATGTCCGTAAATACACCAGCGAGCTGGTCTGCGCATGCTCTGAGGACGCAGGTAGGGATGCCGTCTGGGCCAGCAGCCTTGCGAGGGTTAACATGTTTAAATGTTTTACTCACGTTGGCTGCGGTGAAGGAGAGCCCGCAGGTTTTAGTAGCGGGCCGTGTCAGTGGCACTGTATTTTCCTAAAAGCGAGCAAAGAAATTGTTTAGTTTGTCTGGTAGCAAGACATCGGTGTCCGTGACAGGGCTGGTTTTCTTTTTGTCGTCCATGATTGACTGTAGACCCAGAGTTACCTCTGCTGCAGAGGATAAGTTCATTAAAGTTACCAGCCTCAGAAATTTCAGCCCAAAAATGCGTCACAGAGTTCAAGTAACAGACACATCTTCACATCAATTGTTCAGATGAGACTGCATGAAGCAGGCCTTCATGGTCGAATTGCTGCAAAGAAACCATTACTAAAGAACACCAATAAGAAGAACAGACTTGCTTGGGTCAAGAAACACGAGCAATGGACATTAGACCTGTGGAAATCTGTCCTTTGATCTGATGAGTCAAAATTTGAGATTTTTGGTTCCCAATTTTTTTTGGTTTGATCTCTGCATGTGTGGTTCCCACCGTGAAGCATGGAGGAAGAGATGTGATGGTGTGGGGGTGCTTTGCTGATGACACTGTCTGTAATTTACTTCCAATTCAAGGCACACTTAACCAGCATGACTACCACAGCATTCTGCAGCAATACGCCAGCCCATCTGGTTTGCACTTAGTGGGACTATCATTTATTTTTCAACAAGACAATGACCCAACACACCTCCAGGCGGTGTCATGGATATTTGACCAAGAATGATTGAATTTTTATTTAACTAGGCAAGTCAGTTAAGAACAAATTCTTATTTACAATGACGGCCTACCAAAATGCAAAAGGCCTCCTGCGGGGACAGGGGCCTAGGATAAAACATGTAATAAAAAATAAAGTATAAATATAGGACAAAACACACATCAGGACAAGAGAGACAACACAACACTACATAAAGAGAGACCTAAGACCGCAACATAGCAAGGCAACAACACATGACAACACAGCATGGTAGCAACACAACATGATTAGTGGTGTGGGGGCTGTGCTTTGGCAAAGTGGGTGGGGTTATATCCTTCCTGTTTGGCCCTGTCCGGGGGTATCATCGGATGGGGCCACAGTGTCTCCTGACCCCTCCTGTCTCAGCCTCCAGTATTTATGCTGCAGTAGTTTATGTGTCGGGGGGCTAGGGTCAGTTTGTTATATCTGGAGTACTTCTCCTGTCTTATCCGGTGTCCTGTGTGAATTTAAGTATGCTCTCTCAAATTCTCTCTTTCTCTCTTTCTCGGAGGACCTGAGCCCTAGGACCATGCCTCAGGACTACCTGGCATGATGATTCCTTGCTGTCCCCAGTCCACCTGGCCGTGCTGCCTCAGTTTCAACTGTTCATTCTTCTTACCAAACCACATGACCTTTGTTTTGGAGGTGTTCAGAACAAGGTTAAGGGTAGAGAAAGCTTGTTGGAAGGAGAGTGATGGATTGATGCATCAGATGACCTGGCCTCCACAATCACCTTACTCAATTGAGATGGTTTGGGATGAGTTGGACCACAGAGTGAAGGAAAAGCAGCCAAAAAGTGCTCAGCATATGTGGGTTCTCCTTCAAGACTGTTGGAAAAGCATTCCTCATGAAGCTATATATATATAGTTAATTTGGAACGTATTCAGACCCATTCACCTTTTCCACATTTTGTTACATTACAGCCTCATTCTAAAATTGATGAAAAAATAGTTTTTTTGATGTTTGCAAATAAAAAAATAATAAAAAAATGAAATATCATATTTAAGTAAGTATTCAGACTTTTTACTCAGTACTTTGTTGAAGCACATTTGACAGCGATTACAGCGTCAAGTTTTCTTTGGTATGACACTACAAGCTTGGCACACCTGTATTTGTGGAGTTTCTCCCATTCTTCTCTGCAGATCCTCTCAAGCTCTGTCAGGTTGGATGGGGAGCGCCGATGCACAGCTATTTTCAGGTCTCTCCAGAGATGTGACTGGGCCACTCAAGGACATTCAGAAGCCACTCCTGCGTTGTCTTGACTGGGTGCTTAGGGTTGTTGTCCTGTTGGAAGGTGAACCGTCACCCCATTCTGAGGTCCTGAGCGCTCTGGAGCTGATTTTCATCAAGGATCTCTCTGTACTTTACTCGGTCTACGGACAATTCCTTCGACTTCATGGCTTAGTTTTTACTCTGACATGCACTGTCAGCTGTCGGACCTTTTATAGACAGGTGTGTGCCTTTCCAAATCATGTCCAATCAATTGAATTTACCACAGGTGGACTCCAATCAAGTTGTAGAAACTGCTCAAGTATGATCAATGGAAACAGAATGCACCTGAGTTCAATTTCGAGGCTCATAGCAAAGGGTCTGAATACTTATGTAAATAAGGTATTTCATTTTATTTATTTTTCACTTTGTCATTATGGGGTATTGTGTGTAGATTGATGAGGACATTTTTTTATTTAATCAGTTTTAGAATAAGGCTGTAATGTAACAAAATGTGGAAAAAGTCAAGGGGTCTGAATACTTTCCGAATGCACTGTATATGTATATAAGAAAGACACCAAGAGACAACAAAAATAGAAAAGAATACACTTCATAAATACATATTAATTTTCTTATACACAGTACAGTTAAATTAGGTCTTTAGAAATACAAGATGTGACACAAGATGTTTTTTTTCCCTTTTTCTAAAGCTTCATTTGGTTTCTGCCTGAGTAACCTCTGGTGGCAGAGCATTCCACAATGACATGACTCTATATATAACTGAGCGACACATGAAATCTGTTTTTGGTTTGAGTACCGTAAAGAAACCCATAGTGGTGTGTCTGGTGGGGTGTGTATGTCTGAAGAGAATGTATATCGATTATATAAGTGGGTAGTCATTTTCAACATACAAATGTTTCTTTAAAGACTAGAAGAGAAGTAGTACATTTCTCCTCAACCCTCAACCGTGAAAGACTATCGTGCATGTTGTTGATGCTAGTTCTGTGTGTGCAGTTAAGCGCAAGGTGTGCTGCACTGATTTGAGACAGCTGCACCTGACCATATTACCGGACAGTCATCAAGATGGGACAAGATCATAGCCTGAACAACTAGTACAGTTGATCTTTATGTCAAAAACGCAGAACATCTTTTTGTAACAGACGTAATTCTCCCCATCTTCACAACAACTTTGTCAAAATGACTCAACCACGATAACTGACCATCCAATGTTGCTCCTAGGAGTTCAGCTTCTTCAACGTGTTCAATAGTCACACCCTTTACATACATCTCCAGTAGAGGTTTAGTTCTAAGAGAATGCTTTGAACCATTTACAATGCTTTTGGTTTTAGATGTATTTAAGATCAGTTTATTGATAATTACCCATTCGGACACTGACTGTAACTGCTTGCTAAGAGGCTCAAGGGAGCTCACTGGCTGTAGGTGCTGAAGTGTAAAGTGTGCAATCATCAGCATACATAGCAATTTGAACTTCTTGTAAGACAAGTGGCAAATCATTTGTAAAAATAGAGAAGAGTAACAGCCCCGAGGCAACTGCCCTGAGAGATACCACACTGTACATCTCTCATTTAAATAGAAGCATGATGAAACCTGTAGGAAACGTTACGCTGAAGTACTGAAAGGTGTTAACCTTCTCTGAATTATTTGAGAACATTCCCAATGTCAAACCAGTTGGAGAACACTCCTAGAACATTACTGTAATGGAGACGCAGGGAGTCAGGAAGCAGGTGCAGTTGGTGCATTTAATAATAATGAACATGGCGCGATACAAGACAAGAGAAGAGAAGTGTCTGAACATGAAAACAGAACCAATACTGCCTGATGAGAGAGGCTACAGAGTGCTAGATAAAGGGGAAGTAATCAAGGTGGTGATGAAGTCCAGGTGTGCATGATGATGGGGTGCAGGTGTGCGTGATGATGGTTGCCAGGTGTACATAATGATGGGTTGCCAGGACCGCTGGTTAGTAAACCGGCGACGTTGATCGCCGGAGCGGGAGAGCGGGAGTAGACATGACAATTACCAAAATTGAAAGGAAATGAAATGTAACAATGTTTTAACTTTTAGGAAACGTTATGTTAAAGTAATGAAATACCAAGAAAAGTAAGTTCTTTAAATGTGCTGAGAATGTTCCAAAGCCAAGCAACTATCCTGCACCATTCCCAAAAAGTTGTGGGAAGGTTGTACGCAAAATAACCATAGGACAACTACACTCTCACCAAGCTCTAAGAAACATATGGTTCTCAGAACGTTATGTGCTAGCTGGGAGAGCTCTTCTATATAGACTATGAGCTAGAAGGGGCCATCTGCCTGCCCTGATCCTGCTCTTTTACCCACACTGACTCCCATAGCGACAGAGTGACGGACAGATTAATTATCCTTGTGATGCCTCTCACTTTGACCAATCATACTTCACATAATGTTTCTCTCTTGGTATCTCTCTAAATATTATATTACTTTCATCCATGCTTATTCACCCAATGTCTTCATCACAAGTGCTCCCTACGAACCTGTGATCATTACCCCACCCTCTCTCTCCTCCCTCCCTCCCTCCTTAGTCTCCTCTCTCTCTCTCTCTCTCTCTCTCTCTCTCTGTCTCTCTCTCTCTCTCTGTCTCTCTCTCTCTCTCCCTGAGTGCCTGTACGTTGGGTGACAATGGTTCTCTCTCCCTGGGCCCTGGGCTGGAACGTCCTCCCATCTCTCTACTGAACAGCTCCATTGTGAGGCCTCTGCTCTCCAGGCGCCCGCACTCACGCTCCACACTGGAAAGCATCCCGCCAGATCGGGTTCCCTCGCCCTCTCCGCCGCCCGGTCCTCCAACCAGCCACTGTCCCAGGAAGACGGAGGCCCCCGACGCGGCCCAGCGATCAGGGCCATCTGACAGCATAAAGTGCACCGCGTCCGTCTTTCAGCACTCGGGCCAGATCATTTTCTGCTGGGCCCCTCTGGGTGGTGTCTACATGGTGCTGAGTGGGGTTGTCAGGGGGATATGCTAATGCTAGCTGGCTAGCTACTGATAATACACAACACAATCTCACACTCAATTCGCGGAAATATGTAAAAAAAAGTATTTCAGCAGATTGAATTAATTTGTGTGAAAAGACCCCCAAAATTTTGCGACTTAATTCGTAGGAGAAGATACACATTTTTGTGTGACTTCATTCATAAGAAAATACATTTTTGGGGGGTAAACTTCGGTACAATCTTTTGAAAGTTATTAGAGCAATGCATGATGGGCAATGGTGTTCTACACTACCTTTTTTTGTGTCCAACATTTATTTATATATAAAAATAAAACTTGTTAACAACCCAATATAGTTAATAACCAGGTTGTCACCAAAATAATTATAATATAATAGTTGTCTTATGTTGTTTTTTAGTTTGTTTCAGTTAATACTTTGGGATACTGGTGCAGAAAAGCCCTTTTTTTGTGTAGGCAACAGTAGGCCTACACAATTTTCTTCATAACGCTTTTCATAGTTCGTGGAGCCTACTTTACATAATTTTCTTCATCATGCATTTAATACAAGGCTCCACTTTGTGTACATTACACCATTTATTTTATAATGCATTTTATACAAGGCTATGTCGAATTTTATGAGGGTTGCCAGATTGGAGAAAAAATATAGATTTTTCTTTTTGGTGAAGGTATTTGATTGGGGAATGGGGATACATTTTTAAGATGGTGTCAAGTGTCAGTGTGCAGCGGGTAGGACGGAGTCAGGCGCAGGACACAGAACTGAGTAAAAACATACTTTACTCAAATAAATCACAAACTAATTCCATACAGGGAAAACAATCCAGCTCGACACAAAAGAGCGACCACTTAACAAAGAACAAACACGCACACAACCACGTGGGAACCAGAGGGTTAAATTGGGAATAAATTATAACGTAATGGAAACCAGGTGTGTACAATCAAGACAAAACAAATGGACAAAGAAACGTAGATCGGTGGCGGCTAGAAAGCCGGTGACGTCGACCGCCGAATGCTGCCCGAACAAGGAAAGGCACCAACTTCGGAGGAAGTCGTGACAGATGGGAAATGATATTACACACAGATGCACAAAAACACTTTGTACTGATGTTACAGCCAACTCTTGACTTTTGTATGAATTATTTTTTATTAAAGATTTGTATCTATTTGTCATGTATTCATTATCTTTAATTGTTTAAATGTTTGTAGTTTGCTTGTTTCAGTTTTAATTAACATGGTTAAATAGTTGTAAATCTCTGCTTGATTTAGCTTTTGGTATATTAGGCATTTTTGTACATATTCTGTATTTCCACTGAAGAAAACAATAACTAATCAACACACTAATCAATTCATTTATTGATGAATTCATTTCCCATTATGAAAATGTATCCCCATTCCCCTATCAAATACCTTCATCGATACCACACACAAAAACAGACAAATACAGCTTTTTACTCCAATCTGGCAACCCTCAAAATCCGTCATAGCACAGTATTCCGAAGTATGTGGCGAAAACAAGCATAGAAAACAGCATTAGCATTAATAAAAACAAAAACAAATGTAAGGCTCCTATTATATTATAAGTATTTCATGACAACCTGGATGATTAACAAAATATGGTATATATATATATAAATAAATGTGGGACACAAAAAAGGCAAAATGCATTTCTCCAATAATTTTCTAAAGATTGTGCCGAAGTTGTATTTTCCTATGAATTTGTGTCCTACGAATTAAGTCGCACAAAAATGTGTGTGTTTTCACATGAACTAAGCTACACAAACACGTACAAAAAAGCACAAAATCTGCTGAAATACTTTTTGTACATATTTGCACTAATTGTACATATTTGTACATACAATTGTACATATTTGCACGAAGATTGTGTTGCAACAGGGCCAGGTGCTAGAGAATCAGTTTAACCCCTGCTCTCCTTACATATCAATCTCATCTACTGCTGAGGCTAGATAACCATCCAGATCAGCCCCCAGCATTTCAACTGATGTGTCTTTATATGCCAGCCAGCTGGGCTATCAGTAGATGGCAAACATGGCTCGGTCATCACTGTTTACAAACCATGGTCATGACTGGAGCACGTCCAAGCCGGTGCACTAAGGGCTATCCATCTAAGTCAAGACCTTGAGGGTCTGTTGGTTGATGTTAGTTCCCATGTCCTTTCTGCTTAATGAAGGACACATTTTAGTGTTGCTTAATCTGCTGTTTTTCACAGCCATAAAACGTGTGTTAAACAGTATTAAATCCGTATCGTGGGAGTTCAGCGTTACAGCGTGATTCAAATGTAAAGACAATGTTTCCACGTTAGCGGAGGCTGCATTCACGGTAAACACTGCATATGTTGGCTCAGACGCAGATTGAATTGAGCCAGGGGCGTCACGCACTCCAAAGGTCTGAGGGACCACAAAGTACATGTGGATGGTTGGGGTGTCGTCCAGACAGGGGCTAGGGATTTTTCCTGCAATCCAGAGCCATAATCATAATGCTTAATTCTATGTTAAAATATGTCAATTTTTCTGTCTAAGCATCTAAGCATCTAAGCATACCTCTTCTGCTCTCTGTATCCTCCTGACCGTTGGTTATTTTTTAAAGAACCCAAATATTCTTCTCTACAGCTCTGCAAAAATCTGGGTGAAAGATTGAAATGAATGTTAGTCTTATTCAGTACATTTAGTTATTGCTAAAGTCTACCAACCTCGCCATCAGGCATGCCGGCCAAGACAGCTAGACAAGCTAGCTACTCTAACTTGATTAATAGCCTGAAATGATTTGGCATGTTCCTCAAAAAGTTCTACAGCCGCAGCATTGAGAGCATCTTGACTGGCTGCACCACCGCTTGGTATGGCAACTGCAAGGCACCCGACTGCAAGGCACTACAGAGGGTGGTGAGCACGGCCAAGTATATCACTGGGGCTGATCTCCCTGCCATCCAGGACCTCTATACTCGACGGTGTCAGAGGAAGGCCCTAAAAATTGTAAAAGACTCGAGCCACCCAAGTCAAAAACTGTTCTCTCTGCTACCACACAACAAGCGGTACCGATGTACCAGGTTTGGAATCAACAAGACCCTGAACAGCTCCTACCCATAAGACTGATACATAGTTAACCAAACAGCTACCTGGACTATCTGCATTGACCCTTTTTGTACTAAATCCTTTGACTCATCACACATACTGCTGCTGTTAATTATCTATCCTGTTGCCTAGTCACTTTACCCCTACCTATATAGGTAGAGGAGAGGAGGGGGATGAATGAGCCAATTGTAAACTGGGGATTATTAGGTGACCGTGATGGTTTTGAGGGCCAGATTGGGAATTTAGCCAGGACACCGGGGTTAACACCCCTACTCTTACGATAAGTGCCATGGGATCTTTAATGACCTCAGAGAGTCAAGACACCCATTTAACGTCCCATCTGAAAGACGGCACCCTACACATATATGCACAGTACATGTCTACCTCAACTACCTAGTACTTCTCCACATCGACTCGGTACTGGTAGCCTGTGTAAATAGCCAAGTTAATGTTACTCATTGTGTGTATCTATGTGTCATAATTTTTTCCCAAAAATGTTAATATTTCTCCCTGCATTGTTGGGAAGGGCCCATAAGTAAGCATTTCACTGCTAGTCTACCTACACCTGTTGTTTACGGAGCATGTGACAAATAGAACTGTATTTGATTTGATTATGAGGTTGGGAGATTGGGATCTTATCTGCGCTAGCTAAAGCCAACTTCATAAAATTGCTAGGGGGCTAGTAGTATTACAAAGAAACAACCAAAAATGTAACAAAAAAAATCTTATTATTATTTAAATGTTTTATATTTTTTAAACAGGGCAAATCTGAGGGGGCATGTGCCCCTGTGCCTCCTATGGGCATGACACCTCTGAATAGAGCCCTAGAGAGGAGAGGTATAACAGGTATGAAGGTAAATTGAATTTACAATTGTATATTGTACTTTTTTGATATTCCAAACTTCTTACTTTTGAATCACTGAATCAATGTGTAAATACTGACTCAGTACATGTGACCTGCTTGCCTACCATGTGACTCTGTCCAGGAAGTAGATATTTTGATCTGATGAAGAATATCTTGGTGGAATGCGGTGATGTGCAAGCAGGCTGATGTCAGATGGATGTGAAACACAGAAGGAGTGCAGAATACTAGATCTCCACTCCAAGGCATAGCTGGCATGCGGCTGCTCAGCTGCATGGCAAATGCACACACAGTGGTGTAAAGTACTTAGGTAAAAGTACTACTTATGTCGTTTTTGGGGTATCTGTACTTGACTTTACTATCTATATTTTTGACAACTTTTACATCACTACATCCTAAAGAAAATAATCTACTTTTTACTCCATACATTTTTCCTGACACCCAAAAGTACAGTATTTTGAATGATTAGCAGGACAGGAAAATCCCTGGTTATCTCTACTGCCTGAGTGTTGGAGTGTGCCCCTGTTATCGATAAATTTAAAAAACAAGAAAATTGTGCCATCTGGATTGTTTAATACACACTGCATTCGGAAAGTATTCAGACCCCTTCCCCTTTTTCCAAATTTTGTTACATTACAGCCTTATTCTAAAATGTATTAAATGAATGTTTTGTCTCATCAATCTACAGACAATACCACATAATGACAAAGCGAAAACAGGTGTTTAGACATTTTTTAAAATGTTTTAAAAATAAAAAACAGAAATACCTTATTTACATAAGTATTCAGACACTTTGCTATGAGACTCGAAATTGAGCTCAGAGGCATCGTGTTTCCATTGATCATCCTTGAGATGCTTCTACAGTCCACCTGTGGTAAATCCTATTGATTGGACATGATTTGTAAAGGCACACACCTGTCTATATAAGATCCCACAGTTGACAGTGCATGTCAGAGCAAAAACAAAGCCATGAGGTCGAAAGAATTGTCCGTAGAGCTCCGAGACAAGATTGTGTTGAGGCACAGATCCGGGGAAGGGTACCAAAAACTGTCTGCAGCATTGAAGGTCTCAAAGAACACAGTGGCCTGGAACCACCAAGACTCTTCCTAGAGCTGGCTGCCCGGCCAAACTGAGCAATCGGGGGAGAAGGGCCTTGTTCAGGGAGGTGACCAAGAACACAATGGTCATTCTGACCGAGCTCCAGAGTTCCCCTATGTAGATGGGAGAACCTTCCAGAAGGACAACCATTAGGCCTTTATGGTAGACTGGCCAGACAGAAGCCACTCCTCAGTAAAAGGCACATGACAGCCCGCTTGGAGTGTGCCAAAACACACCTAAAGGACTCTCAGACCATGAGAAACAAGATTCTTTGGTGTGATGAATCCAAGATTGAACTCTTTGGCCTGAATGCCAAGCATCACGTCGAGGAAACCTGGATACATTTCTACGGTGAAGCATGGTGGTGGTAGCATCATGCTGTGGGAATATTTTTCAGCGGCAGGGACTGGCAGACTAGTCAGGATCGAGGGAAAGATTAACAGAGTAAAGTACAGAGAGATCCTTGATGAAAACCTGCTACAGGACAACAAACCTAAGCACACAGCCAAGACAATGCAGGAGTGGCTTTGGGACAAGTCTCTGAATGTCCTTGAGTGGCCCAGCCAGAGCCCGGACTTGAACCCGATCGAACATCTCTGGAGAGACCTGAAAATAGCTGTGACGAGACGCTCCCCTTCCAACCTGACAGAGCTAGAGAGGATCTGTAGAGAAGAATGGGAGAAAATCCCCAAATACAGGTGTGCCAAGCTTATAGCGACATACCCAAGAAGACTCGAGGCTGTAATCGTTGCCAAAGGTGCATCAACAAAGTACTGAGTAAATGGTCTGAATACTTATGTAAATGTGATTTTTTTTAATTTATTTTTTTTAATACATTTTCAAAAATATTTCAAAAACTGTTTTTGCTTTGTCATTATGGGGTACTGTGTGTAGATTGACTAGGCTTTAAAAAAAATCTATTTTAAAATGTGGAAAAAGTCTAGGGGTCGGAATATATTTTCCGAATGCACTGTAAGTCATTTGAAATTATTTATAATTTTACTTAAGTATATACTTAAGTATATTTTTGCAATTATATTTACTTTTGATGCTTAAGTATATTTAAAACCAAATACTTTTAGACTTTTACTCAAGTAGTATTTTACTGGGTGACTTTTACTTGAGTCAATTTATATTACTACATTTCTATTTCTATCTTTACTTTAACTCAAGTATGACAACTGGGTACTTTTTGTACCACTACACACAGATATAGACACACCCAAATGTCAGTGCTCTCTCTCTCTCTGCTGGCCCCTGAGATTTCACAGTTAGACCCAGTCCAGGAATTTTGTTTTCTCTTTTCAACTGTATTTCACCTCTCCGGCCACAAGATTTCTCAAACTAATTAGCATCGTATTGGCAAAACGCAGACAAGTGTCCCATTGTGCTCCAAGCCATGATCCACTTCACAACTAATTAGATATGCTAATGTGCCATTAAATTGGAAGATTGGAGAAAAAACGTGAGTGCTGCATGCAGCTTCTGTTCAGGGCTAAATGGGATAAATGTGGTGAGGTGAATCTGGCCCCCGTAGCTGGTAGTAGTCCTGGGGAGTAGCACTGTTTATGAAACACATACATCTGCACTGTCATCACCTGCATTGCATTTAACATCTGACTGATAGCCAGGGCTGTTAGGTAAGGCAGGTTATAGATACACACACGCACACGTACACACGCAGGCATACGGTGGCCCGAGCCTGGGCCACACTGATATGTTTCCTAATGGCTCCAACCAACGCACGTGCTTGTTTCAAGGTCATATCCACACTAGTCTGAGGCTCATAAACTCACAAAGTGTGACTGAGTGTTTGCTGGCGGCACAGGCCTCCCTCCAAGGGAAGATCTCAATTGCATTCTCCTCCACTCCTCTCTCCTCGTCCCTACCCTCTGACCTTCTCCTCCAATGGGTTTTGAGAAGAAGATAAGGAGAGAGGAGAGAGGACGCGAGGAGTATGCAATTGAGGTTTCCCCCCCAGTCTTTCTCTCTCTCCTCCTCTCTCGCCAACTCCCTCCTTTCTCAACTAAACAGAACCAGAAGTTCCTCTCTAGAAACATAACTCTTATGGGGTAGAGAACGCTCTCCTTATCACCCATTTGTCTCAGACACTGATATGGGTCTACTCCACTTCTCTATAGCAGCCAGCAAGAGAGGATGAATAAGAAACCACACAAACCTCCTGACTAAAGGTTCAGATGGAAAAAGAGTCCACTTCAACTTAAACGGAACATAAAAAAGCTTGGCACCTAAGTGGGAAATTAAATACATGAACAGTGCATTTACAAAATCAAAACCACAATGCACAGCACATTTAATAGATACTGGACAACATCAAGATATAGTTCAGAAATGTCTTTAGTTCATTAAAAACATCTCAAGTTGACTGACTCCAATGTAAATTTAAGCTCTGATTCAGAAATGGCTCTGACTAAAAATGTCTTATTCAAGATATATAGCCAATTTCTTTTGAGCCTTTTGGTCCTTGCAATAAAATGGATGCACAAGTTTACAACTTCTATATAGATACCTTCTCTCCATGGCATTCACTTCGGCAGGTTGCAAATTGCATAAATACTTTCAGCTCAAATTTGATTAATTGACACCTCATTACTTCGGGTGACATAATGTATTTGGCCTACTAAAGCGCACATTGCCAATGAATGGCCAACCTACGCCCCCATTTTAATTCATGTGTGGTTTCCAGTAACAAAGGAATATAATTATCCCCCTCAGAAAATAGAAGTGTAAAAGGATTTGTTCAGTCATATACCGCCGTAGGTTGAGCCAATCACAAAGGCACAGCAAAGGTAACATTCCTGCGCTGCAGCGGGCTAATCCGTTACCCGCGAGCCAGCCAACTGCCACTCCCGGATTCTCCATGTAAACGGCTGGTCAAATGGAAAAGCCCCAGCATAGTGGTTAGAATACACTGTTTGCCTATTGTCCCTAATAATCCGAGAGAAAATGAAGTTATTTAAGTGGGATTAATGCGTGTTAGCTCCCCCGAGGCGCATTGAGCCTCCCCTCCCGCAGAGCTGTCCGCCCCAAACCAGGCCATGCAAAAATGACCACTCCACTCTCAAAGTAAGAAATCGGAAATGAACGCAACAGTTGCACCACTGACGAGGCAAATTCCGTTTCCTTACACATCACTTCTGTTACTTTAAAAAATGCAGCCAAATAATTGATTATACGTTTTGGGTTAGGCTATCTTGTCAAAACTTCTTGACAGTTGGATTGCAAAAGTACCCTAAATATTTATATTATATAATTTACACCACAATGTATAGATAACTTGCTAAATAGGGCAAGATAAGTGTAGTCAATCATTCGGATGTTTATTGGACTGTATAATGACGGACAATCAACTCTAATGACCATTAATATGCAGAGATAACAATGATTGAATACAATCATCGTGCTTAAAAATTAAAGAAAAATAACCGCCAAATAAACAAATGGTTAATTATCGGATAATAAATTAATATTATTGTCACAATTTATAATCATCATCATCAAAGACTGTTGTCCAGGAGATGGAGCTAAGCTTCTCCACATCCCACTTGCCACTTGTCAAATGTCTGGACATAAAACAGTCTCAAAGTGACAGGAGCAGTTCCAGATATGATAACAGTTGGTGTGGGATATAGTGGCCATTTCAGCGCGAGAGGTAGGCTATAGTTAGGCTACTGAAATGCTTCTGCTCAAAAGCAGTTCCATCCAAAATGATCCTTCCTGTCAAAAAAGGCCAATAAAATAGTATAATATAATATAGGGCTAATATAATATAATTATATTTACACTACTTTGACCTTTTAAAAAATGTTACCAAAGCTATTAAAAGGAGTGGACGCGCGCCTCGTGTACAAATTCTCCCTGAGTCTGGCCCCTCGACCCCAGGCCGTCGTGCGGCTGCGCCCCGCTGTCTCCGCTTTGTTTGTTCAGTTTCCAGGTTGATTGTATTTGTTAATTAGTTGCTAACTACATGGTAATGTCGGTTTGATGGATAGCCATGTCACTAGCATTCAGGTCTACACTATCCGGATCTCAAGCAGGGCTCAGGCCGGGCTCCCCGCGTCATTCTTCTGGTTTGTTGGCCTAATGGTATAGAGGCCGTTTGGTCTTGCCTCAGCTGCACCAGAAATAACTAATGTGTCATTATTAAAGTAATCCGATAAACAATGAGAGCATTAATAACATTATTTTAAAGTTCATCATCATTTAGCCTACCACAATAGAGAGCGAGACCCCGTCGTGAACTCTGTTTGGGTCTGCTTAAAAGGGGTCGTGGTGGCTCATTTTTTAAACGTCCCTGGCACTGCTATAGTGTATTTACAGCAGATAAACACGACGGGATTTATTTGGGAGGACGGGGGTGCTGGCTAACATGAGATTCCAGTCAAGGAATGCTTATCTCGGCCGAGTTTAACAAAGCCGTGCTGGAGCCTATTATTTCATTATTTATACTCCCTTTTTTCGTAATGTCTGCTTTTAATTTAGAGTTTTACTTCTCCGACCCCAGAGACATAATTATACACATTTTTCTTTCCAAGTAACAGAGGGGCTCGCAGAACTTCAGCCTGCAAGGAGTCTGGACTTCTCAACCAATTTAAAACAGAGGTGGAAGATTTAATGCAATCCAAAAGTGTTAGCTAAATGGAATACCCTACTTGCTGAAAGCATGAAGCGTCCTTATGCGTATGCACAGTTGTCTCATAGCGCAATGTTCATTATTCATTGGAAACATTTCAATTATCCTACTTTCCATGTTGTGTATATACCATCAGCAGAAAATCTACTGGATATATGCTAGGCTACATAATGTTACTATGCGCAATGGTAACAATTATTCATCCGGATGACATAACCAATTGGCATATTAAGTGCGTATAGGCCTATTAGAAAGGCTTAGCAAACATTCAATTAAGGCTATATTTAAAACACATATAAGCCTGGCCATTCAAAAAATGTAAATAAAACAACATTAGATAGTAGATATTATAATTCATGTCCATCAACTCATGCGCTTTCATCACTAACCTCAGTGGGCAGATTTTGCGCGTGCCATTAGGTCTACTTGAAACCGCAGGTCTAAGAAACCTCAAACACTGTTCCACAGCTGCTGGTTTGCTGGAATTGTCTGGATTTTTACATTGCACCATGGGTAGTGTGGTTTTTAGAATTTCTATGTTCAACGTACCCTAATGGGAAATTGACTTCCTGAAAACTACAGTGCTCACAGATGCATGCCCTACGTATGCTGTCAATCACAGTGGCGTCACGGCTGTTTAGTCGCTCAGGGGGCTTCTAGTAGGCTAGAGGACCCCTGCCTGATGCGCTCATAGGCTACAGAAGTGGTGGGCTTTGCAGTGTGTGAAGGCAAGTGTCACCATGGTCAACCTTATATGGGGAGGATCTTAAACCTGCGTGGCTGCATAAATCATATAATTCAAGATGAAGACGTGATCATAGCACATTCGGCATCGGAATATCATTAAATTCTGTCGCGCACGATAGAACCTTGAACGCCGGGCACCGCTGCAGAGGTGGTAGACACTTAGGCGGGGGCTGGAGCCGAAGACGGACACATATATTTTATGCTATTAATACAACTGAGCACTATGAAGCGAAGAAAGATTGTGGTTGCAGCAGGTTTCTGCCTCTCTTTCTTCCTCGGTACGCTGATGAATTTGCTGTACATACCAGGGTTCGAGCACCATCAGAACCACGACAATAGAGTACATCGGTACTACCACAAAAAACAGCAGCGGGTTACAGGCGATTCCCAGCTTCACGTCGGCGAGTCAGACACTAAAGATGTGGCCGAGTCCAGTAGTAAGAACGCCGCGGGAAGCAGGCATCACCAGGACTTATTACTGCAGATACGAGAGAGATTCGATGAGGTTGTGCGGTACCGTCGGCGCCAAGGACATGGGTCTGGGACCGGGGACCCCGTCCGCCCGCTGGAGAGAAGGAGACTCATGGATTCAGAGCCAGGGGACAATTGGGACCCTATCAAAGTCATTGAGCGAACCGATAACCAACAGACGCATTTTCAAAATCGGCTTTCACCTTCCACATACATGCAAACAAAATCACGGAAAGATTTAACTATGAATTCGAGGAGCATTAACAGTACACCGATGCTTGACTGCAGCAGCATAGACAACGTGACCAATATTCAGTACCTCGGCTCAGGCTACACAAAGGCTGTCTACAAGGCGGCTCTCAACAACAGCTTGTCCGTGGCTCTGAAATCGGTGGATTTCGGGGGACACGATATGGAAAATTGCGTAAAGAAATATGGTTCACCTGGAGACTGCTACAGACTGGCGTCCTTCAAAATAGTGAAAGAAATGACGCTAATGGAAAGGCTACAGCACCCCAACATTCTAAAGGTAATATATATCTAGGCTAGCTAACAAATTGATGATGAATGATTTACATTTTTTATGTTCTAAATCTGTGTTTTAGCCTATTTCTGTAAATTATTAGCACATACTTACTTATTTGGCTATAGGCCTATTCCACACACATTTAAGATGCAACCTATATGTTTTATGTTGCCTGCAGACCAAAAACGACAGGATATTTATCTGAAATCCATTAATTTAATTATAACGTCATTATAACTAACAGTAGCAGTGGCCTTATAAATCATTTCAGTTTGACTTCAAATTTAACACAATTTGCGCTTGTTATACATATCGAAGTTACAGTTAATAGCCATTTTGTCTTATACCAACAGCCAAACCATTAATCATTCTTTCCCTAATGACTGAATAACCATAGGTGTGAAACTTTACTCTCAGCGTTTCAAAAGTGACACATGGGCTGAACACTTGGAACACTGGTGTGTATTCCATTTCCATGAGATTCCTTGAGAAATCAATTCATGTTGCGTGCAGTGAAAACAAAATAGTCAGCATGAAATAAGTGCATGATTGGCCTATTATTAATAGTGCTATTTGGATGATGTGTTGTACGTTTAGTGGCTAAACAGTTGAATGAGCGCCATCGCTCCATTGTTACCCTGTAGCTTAAATCCGATCAGCAGATTGCTGGCTCTGCATGGCGCACCAGCCGGTGAGATGCCCGAGGCTTTGTCGCATTCTACCTCGTATTTATTAGCATTTAGACAAGTTCTGTAAACAAGAAAGAAGGCATTTTAATGTAATTATATAAAAGCTAGTCTTTCTACACCTAGGCCCTTTTTGTTCATGTATTTTCATGAAGCGCCAGGTAACGTTTTACCACATATTCTAAATAAATGCGTAAAGGACGATTTTACAATTCAAACCGAGATAAGTCGGCCAAATGACCTTATCAATATCCACACGAATCATTTATAATTCATCCAAGCCTACAATACAGGTCTACAAATAGTTATGCCTGTACAAGTATCCCTAGAACATGTCATTTGCAAGCCTTTATACACACAAATGTCCAATTTTACAATAGCCTATAGGGCATATATTGAAAAAGGTTCTTCTAATGTTTCACATGTTTTGCTAATACTTGAGAAAAATATAGGGCCTTGAAGTACTGGTTACAGTGGCATTTCTAGGCTACAGTATAAGCCTAAATTAGTGCTTGTAATATGCACCGCATGAGGCCCAATTAAAATATCCAAACGATGTTGTTGAGGGAACTCAATGCAACTTTTGCTGAATGGATAGATAAGTAGCCACCAAACAAGTGAAAAACGCGCCTTTATGTTCTGAAATAAAGTTTAGGATAGTTATTATAACTTAATAAATATGGGGTAATTTAAGGTAAGAAATAGTGTTGCACATTAACCAAGTAAAAAGTGGTATGTTTTCAAGATAGGCCTATACTGTTTTTAGGACGGTACAAAGGAACCAAGACAGCCGCCAAATAGTCTATACAGAAAGAAAAAAAAATTATACAAAAAATGTTTATTTTTTAATTTTTTTAATTTAAACTTTATTTAAACATGTAGGCCAGTTGAGAACACGTCCTCATTTACAACTGCGACATGGCTAAGATAAAGCAAAGCAGTGCGACAAAAACAACAACACAGAGTTACACATGGGATAGACAAACGTACAGTCAAAGCACAATAGAAAAATCTATGTACAGTGTGTGCAAATGTAATCAATTATACTCCCTAAATCATTTTCTGGACAATATTATACGTCTGTGACCTTTTGATCAGAATTTCTACACGTCAGTATTTGGTTAGCACATTCGAATGGGAAGTTATCTGTTTAAACATTGAGAAAACGAAACGTGTCACACTTACTTTGAATAAATTCTATCAGCCTTGACATTTTTTGTGTGCATGGTGAATGGACAACAATTTTAAGATAATAATGTATGATAACCGAGGATATAAGAGAATATCTGGCAATAATCAAGTTGTTTACCCTTTTTAAAGCTTTACATGTAGCTTACATTCTTATTAAGATTTAAATTGCATACAATAAAGAAATATCACTCTCTTATGTGTAGTATTGCAAAGGACATATCATTGTCAAACAATGTTAAACCTACATTAATATTGAATTCAAATACCAAGTGAAAATATAAAACCAAGATGATAATGTACATAGACTTTTGTAAGGCTATTGGAAGTTAGGTTTATGTCATTGAAAATAATTCATATTTTAACTTGTGCTCCCGAGTGGCACAGGGGTTTAAGGCACTGTATCTCCAGGTATCTCAGTGCTAGGGGCATCACTACAGACACCCTGGTTCGAATCCAGGCTGTATCTCAACTGGCTGTGATTGTGAGTCCCGTAGGGCGGTGCACAATTGGCCCAGCATCATCTGGGTTTGGCCGGTGTAGGCCGTCCTTGTAAATAAGAATTTGTTCTTAACTGACTTGCCAAGTTAAACAAAAAAACTATTACAACAACAAAAAACTTGTTGCAATAACTGAATGTGTAATTTGATTGGCATGAAATATTTAGGATATTTCAAAATATTAACTCTATCAAAACTCTCATCAAAACTTCATGACCACTTAACTATAACCAGAGATCATTTTTTGACAACAGCATTTAAAAGAGCACTACTTTTACATGGGCTGTTTTTCTTCTACGTGTCTTCTACTTTTACTTGTTTTGTTCATTGATGGGAAGTTATTTTCTTTATATAAGTTCCATTGTGGAGTCAAGGGGGAGCAGAGCCAATAGCAGCGGCCCATCTCTCATCGCTGTCGTACTAGTCCATGTTGTGATAGTGTACTTTCTAGGTATATATTTACATTGATATTGACTGTGATACTGGCATCTTGGTTGGTGTGGGAGTGGACTGGGTCAGGGTCAGAGGTGACACATATTCCCTCTGTCCACTCAGACTTTTCTGTCCATCATGCCGTAATGCACGCACACACACACACACACACACACACACACACACACACACACACACACACACACACACACCTATATTTAAACACGTAGTTCTACACACACACATGTACACGCTAGCATTGCGTGACTGGAAAGTGGACTTTGGCTTTATCCTACTCTCTCATCGTTGTCATAAGCAAATAATAGCAATATTATTTATTTCAGGATAAACATTAAAAAAATAACAAAATTCATTTTCTGGCATGGAAGATATGTTGAAGGATTACTGGAATTGCTTTAGAACATGTTAACATAAACTGAAAAGGGTTTGAGATGTCTCTCTCTAATCATAGGGAAACGATTATTAATTGTTCATCCCTCTATGAACATGAGGAATATGCAAGGAATTTAAAACAGCACACTGGCCTTACGGCTAATACAGGCCCTTTTTTTGTGCACCAGGAAAAAATGCCTGAATGACTTCTGGTAATTTCTATTGACATGCTCTACTACCTGTAGAAATCAACAATATATTAACTTTAAAACTGAATTACAGCGGCATCTCGCTTCGAAAAAAGGAATGTTTATTTTAACCGACCTAGGTCCACATTAACTTGACTTACTAGAATCGCAACTTGAAATCTGTCTGTATAACAATATTTTTAACCGTTATTTAGCGTGTTTTTATGTCACAAAGAGCAATTCATGTCCAGCTCCGCCGATCCAATACATCCTGTTAGAGTGATGAAGTCTGGCTCCGTCTGAGCAAAACAGTCTCCAACACACTGTCTGGTTAGTGTCTGCCTCTGGCCAGTCCCTCACTATGAGAGGAGAGACAGAGGCCCATGCTTTCTCTCACTAGAGAGAGTGGGATCTTATTGGACTCACACCCCTTAAACTACCACAGATGGGATCAGAGGTAGAAACCAAAGCAGTTCGTCTCTGTTCTCCTAACTCAGCACACTTGTGGCGTCAATAGCCATGTTGACTGATACTGCTTGTCCAGGGTAGATGGGGGACGCTCCTTGGGAGAGGAGAGAAGGGGTAGGTGACTGACTGGGCGGTGAAGTTGGATGTGGATTGTGGACACGTCTTTTCACACCAGCACACGTGGCAGGCGCGGACCGCCTTTCTCTCCCCTCGTCCATGTTAGAGCGAGTGTGAACAAGATGAATTTGAGCTGATCAGAGAGTAAGATAACGAGAGGGGCTGTCGGCCTGCCTGCCTGAGTGTGTGTAGGGTGAGGGAGGGAAGGAGGGGAGGAGGAGAGGGAGGTGGAAGGGTAAGGGTTATCCCTCAGAGAAATTGTGTGTGTGTGTGTGTGTGTGTGTGTGTGTGTGTGTGTCAGCGTACGCACACTTGCATGTGTGTATGGTGGATACAGATGATCTGAGAGTGGTGGGACCTCTGGGCTGCTGCAGGGGTCTGGGCCTGTTTCTGGCCATGTAGTTGGATTATATTTACACGAGCGTGTCATTCTGTCAACCTCTCCCTCTCTCCCCCAGGGCCTGCTCTGTAGATCTCCTCCATTAGTTGGGGAATCAGTAACCAGGTTGTGTTAATGTGAAAGCTGGGTGTCCCGGGCCACAGAGGCCCTGGGGTCAGTTTGAGGATGAGGGGGGTGGGTGGAGTGCAGAGGGGGCGTGAGCTGGAGACAGAGTTGCAATTAAGCCAGGGTTAACACTTTAACCTCCGACTTCCACGGGAAGGAAGCTGCCGGGGGTGGGGGGGGGGGGGGGGGGGGGGGGGTGGAACGCCACACAAATGTGGTCCAATGCCTCCTCTGCCTGCAATACCTCTCTCAGCCCTCAGCCCTGTTTCTGATCAACCCCTGCTGTGAGTCTGGGTCTGTTGGGGCTCAACAGCCCTGCAGCCCCCGCACTCTGCAGGGAGAGCAGGGTTCCTCCAAGACCCTCACAATTTCTGCTTCTCTTCCTGTTCTGAAACTTTCAAAGAATATGCAATACATACATGTCATCCCTTCAAAAGTAATAGTTGAAGTAAAGGAAAGATAAGATACGTTTAGAAGTGCTCACAGAATATCTGTGGATATTTCCCCAGTCTTAAAACAGACACATGAAAAATGATTTGATCAGATGAAGATCAATTTGTGTGGAACACTATTTGATAGGGCCAGCGAGTCTCCCACATCATTTGCATTAGTTAAAGCTATGTAACATCTCCCCTTTATTTCCCCCTGAGAACATCTTCAGCTCCTGTTAACTGGTAATCTGAAGTTCAGGTATTGATTTGTGCCTAGAGAAACCATTAGATGTGTTTAACGAGGACATGTGAAGATAACTCCAGAGTACTGGAGTAAATTCCTTCCGCAAAACGCCTCGTGTGCAGCCCTCTCTGTCATCTCCCTCTCTCTCCTTCCCTGACACCGTTTGAAATGTTGTTTATTTTGCTGAACGGCTGGAGAAAACAAGTTGTTGAGAGTTCTAACTCAGCAAACTTGTTTATATTTCAATATGCTGCCTTCTCTATATTTAACTGAGAAGTAAGGCTCCAAAAACATATTTCTGCCCATTTTACAGTCATCAAAAGAGTGAAAAGGGAGCGGTCGAAATATACACAATTGTTACCCAGAGGAAAATGGGGGGGGGGGTCATGCTTTTTCAATTTCAGTCAGGGGGAGGATTTTGTATTTTTTTCATTTAGTCCAGGGGAGGGTCATGTAATTTGAGACCGCACTGTATGAGGCCATAAGCAAAGAAGAAAAGGCTCATCCAGAAGCGGCACTCCTAGTGGCCGGGGACTTTTATGCAGGCAAACTTAAATCAGTTTTACTTTTACTTCACACACAGAGATGCGTACAACGAGGAGTATATCACCTCAGTCACCGGCTTCATCAATAAGTGCGTCGACGACGTCGTCCCCACAGTGACCGTACGTACATATCCCAACCAGAAGCCATGGATTACAGGCAACATCTGCACCGAGCTAAAGGCTAGAGCTGCCGCTTTCAAGGAGCGGGACACTAATCTGGACGCTTATAAGAAATCCCTCTATGCCCTCAGACGAACCATCAAACAGGCAAAGCGTCAATACAGGACTAAGATTGAACCCTACTACACTGGCTCTGACGCTCGTCAGATATGGCAGGGCTTGTAAACTATTACAGACTACAAAGGGAACTCACGCCACGAGCTGCCCAGTGACGCGAGCCTACCAGATGGGCTAAATGCCTTTTGTGCTCGCTTCGAGGCAAGCAACACTGAAGCACGCATTAGAGCACCAGCTGTTCTGGACGACTGTGTGATCGCGCTCTCCATAGCCGATGAAAGCAAGACCTTTAAACAGATTAACATTCACAAGGCCGCGGGGCCAGACGGATTACCAGGATGTGTACTCAGAACATGCGCGGACCAACTGGCAAGTGTCTTCACTGACATTTTCAACCTCTCCCTGACCAAGTATGTAATACCTACATGCTTCAAGCAGACCACCATAGTACCTGTGCCCAAGGAAGCGAAGGTAACCTGCCTAAATGATTACCAACCCCTAGCACTCACGTCGGTAGCCATGAAGTGCTTTGAAAGGCTTTGAAATCCATCATCCCAGAAACCCTAGACTCACTCCAATTTGCGTACTGCCCCAACAGATCCACAGATGATGCAATCCGAATCACACTCCACACTGCCCTTTCCCACCTGGACAAAAGGAACACCTATGTGAGAATACTATTCATTGATGTAACGGCTTTCCTCCTCCTCTTCATCAAAAGAGGAGGAGCAGGGATCGAACCAAAATGCAGCTGAGTTTGTAGACATGATTTATTAAAGAAAAAACACGAACTCGACTAATACACTAACAAAACAAAATAAACGGTGTAGACAGACCTAGACGACGAACTTACATAAAACATGAAGAACGCACGAATAGAGAAAACAGGCTACACAAAACAACGATGAACAAACAAACCGAAAACAGTCCCGTGTGGCGCAACGACATACACAAACACAGGAGACAATCACCCACCACGAACACTGTGAAAACACTTACCTAAATATGACTCTTAATTAGAGGAACGCCAAACACCTGCCTCTAATTAAGAGCCATACCAGGCAACCCATAAACCAACATAGAAACAGAAAACATAGAACGCCCACCCAAACTCACGTCCTGACCAACTAACACATATAACAAACTAACAGAAATAGGTCAGGAACGTGACATAACCCCCCCCATAAGGTGCGAACTCCGGGCGCACCAGCACAAAGTCTAGGGGAGGGTCTGGGTGGGCATCTGACCACGGTGGTGGCTCAGGCTCCGGGCGAGGTCCCCACCCCACCATAGTCAATCCCAGCTTCCATCTCCCCCTATGAATGTCCACCCTCATCTTACCCCCACAAAATCCTCTTGGTAACATCAACAACAGGGGCAGCACCGGGACAGAGGGATAGATCAAGACAGAGGGATAGCTCAAGACAGAGGGATAGATCAGGATAGAGAGGTAGCTCAGGATAGAGAGGTAGATCAGGATAGAGGGGCAACTCCGGACTGAAAGGCAGCTCCGGACAGAGAGACAGCTCTGGACTGAGGGGCAGTACTGGGTAAATAGCCGCTCCGGGCTAAGGGACAGCTCATGACTGGCTAACGGCTCTGGACGCTCATGGCTGGCTGACGGCTCTCGACGCTCATGGCTGGCTGACGGCTCTCGACGCTTATGGCTGGCTGACGGCTCTCTACGCTCATGGCTCGCTGACGGCTCTGGACGCTCATGGCTCGCTGACGGCTCTGGACGCTCATGGCTCGCTGACGGCTCTGGACGCTCATGGCTGGCTGAAGGCTCTGGACGCTCATGGCTCACTGACGGCTCTGGCAGATCCTGTCTGGTTGGCGGCTCTGGCAGATCCTGTCTGGTTGGCGGCTCTGGCAGATCCTGTCTGGTTGGCGGCTCTGGCAGATCCTGTCTGGTTGGCGGCTCTGGCAGATCCTGTCTGGTTGGCGGCTCTGGCAGATCCTGACTGATAACTGGCTCTAGCGGCTCCTGACTGACTATCGGCTCTGACGGCTCGGGACAGACGGGCGGCTCTAATGGCTCAGGACAGATGGATGGCTCAGACGGTGCTGGGGAGACGGATGGCTCAGACGGCGCTGGGGAGACGGATGGCTCAGACGGCGCTGAGGAGACGGATGGCTCAGATGGTGCTGCGGAGACGGATGGCTCAGACTGCACCTGTCTGGCGGAAGGCTCTGGCTGCTCCTGTCTGGCGGAAGGCTCTGTAGGCTCATGGCAGACGGGCAGCTTTGCAGGCTCATGGCAGACAGGCAGTTCATGCGCCGTTGGGCAGACGGCAGACTCTGGCCGGCTGAGACGCACTGTAGGCTTGGTGCGAGGTGCCGTAACTGGAGGCACCTGACTGAGGACACGCACTTCAAGCCTAGTGCGGGGAGCAGGGACAGGACACACTGAACTCTCAAAGCGTGCTATACTCCTGGTGCGTGGTACCGGCACTGGTGGCACCGGGCTGAGTGCACGCACATCAGGACGAGTACGGGGAGAAACAACAGTGTGCACAGGACTTAGGAGACGCACATGTGGCTTAGTGCGCGGTGCCGGAACTGGAGGCACTAGGCTGGAGACACGCACCATAGGGAGAGTGCTTGGAGGAGGCACAGGGCTCTGGAAACGCACTGGAAGCCTGGTGCGTGGTGTAGGCACTGGTGGTACTGGGCTGGGGCGGGGAGGTAGTGCCGGAAATACCGGACCGTGAAGGCGTACTGGCTCCCTTGAGCACCGAGCCTGCCCAACCTTACCTGGTTGAATGCTCCCCGTCGCCCGACCAGTGCGGGGAGGTGGAATAACCCGCACCGGGCTATGTAGGCGAACCGGGGACACCATGCGTAAGGCTGGTGCCATGTAAGCCGGCCCGAGGAGACGCACTGGAGACCAGACGCGTTGAGCCGGCCTCATGACACCTGGCTCAATGCCCAATCTAGCCCTACCAGTGCGGGGAGGTGGAATAACCCGCACTGGGCTATGCACTCGTACAGGAGACACCGTGCGCTCTACTGCGTAACACGGCGCCTGCCCGTACTCCCGCTCTCCACGGTAAGCCTGGGAAGTGGGCGCAGGTCTCCTACCTGCCCTTGGCCCACTACCTCTTAGCCTCCCCCCAAGAAATTTTTGGGGTCTCCTCTCGGGCTTCCAGCCACGTCTCCTTGCTGCCTCCTCATACCACCGCCTCTCTGCTTTCGCTGCCTCCAGCTCAGCTTTGGGACGGCGATATTCTCCCGGCTGTGCCCATGGACCTCTCCCGTCCAATATTTCCTCCCAAGTCCATGATTCCTGTGTATAATCCTGCTTGACTTCGCACCGCTTGGTTCTGGATTGGTGGGTGATTCTGTAACGGCTTTCCTCCTCCTCTTCATCAGAAGAGGAGGAGCAGGGATCGAACCAAAATGCAGCTGAGTTTGTAGACATGATTTATTAAAGAAAAAACACGAACTCAACTAATACACTAACAAAACAAAATAAACGGTGTAGACAGACCTAGACGACGAACTTACATAAAACATGAAGAACGCACGAATAGAGAAAACAGGCTACACAAAACAACGATGAACAAACAAACCGAAAACAGTCCCGTGTGGCGCAACGACATACACAAACACAGGAGACAATCACCCACCACGAACACTGTGAAAACACTTACCTAAATATGACTCTTAATTAGAGGAACGCCAAACACCTGCCTCTAATTAAGAGCCATACCAGGCAACCCATAAACCAACATAGAAACAGAAAACATAGAATGCCCACCCAAACTCACGTCCTGACCAACTAACACATATAACAAACTAACAGAAATAGGTCAGGAACGTGACATAACCCCCCCCCATAAGGTGCGAACTCCGGGCGCACCAGCACAAAGTCTAGGGGAGGGTCTGGGTGGGCATCTGACCACGGTGGTGGCTCAGGCTCCGGGCGAGGTCCCCACCCCACCATAGTCAATCCCAGCTTCCATCTCCCCCTATGAATGTCCACCCTCATCTTACCCCCACAAAATCCTCTTGGTAACATCAACAACAGGGGCAGCACCGGGACAGAGGGATAGATCAAGACAGAGGGATAGCTCAAGACAGAGGGATAGATCAGGATAGAGAGGTAGCTCAGGATAGAGAGGTAGATCAGGATAGAGGGGCAACTCCGGACTGAAAGGCAGCTCCGGACAGAGAGACAGCTCTGGACTGAGGGGCAGTACTGGGTAAATAGCCGCTCCGGGCTAAGGGACAGCTCATGACTGGCTAACGGCTCTGGACGCTCATGGCTGGCTGACGGCTCTCGACGCTCATGGCTGGCTGACGGCTCTCGACGCTTATGGCTGGCTGACGGCTCTCTACGCTCATGGCTCGCTGACGGCTCTGGACGCTCATGGCTCGCTGACGGCTCTGGACGCTCATGGCTCGCTGACGGCTCTGGACGCTCATGGCTGGCTGAAGGCTCTGGACGCTCATGGCTCACTGACGGCTCTGGCAGATCCTGTCTGGTTGGCGGCTCTGGCAGATCCTGTCTGGTTGGCGGCTCTGGCAGATCCTGTCTGGTTGGCGGCTCTGGCAGATCCTGTCTGGTTGGCGGCTCTGGCAGATCCTGTCTGGTTGGCGGCTCTGGCAGATCCTGACTGATAACTGGCTCTAGCGGCTCCTGACTGACTATCGGCTCTGACGGCTCGGGACAGACGGGCGGCTCTAATGGCTCAGGACAGATGGATGGCTCAGACGGTGCTGGGGAGACGGATGGCTCAGACGGCGCTGGGGAGACGGATGGCTCAGACGGCGCTGAGGAGACGGATGGCTCAGATGGTGCTGCGGAGACGGATGGCTCAGACTGCACCTGTCTGGCGGAAGGCTCTGGCTGCTCCTGTCTGGCGGAAGGCTCTGTAGGCTCATGGCAGACGGGCAGCTTTGCAGGCTCATGGCAGACAGGCAGTTCATGCGCCGTTGGGCAGACGGCAGACTCTGGCCGGCTGAGACGCACTGTAGGCTTGGTGCGAGGTGCCGTAACTGGAGGCACCTGACTGAGGACACGCACTTCAAGCCTAGTGCGGGGAGCAGGGACAGGACACACTGAACTCTCAAAGCGTGCTATACTCCTGGTGCGTGGTACCGGCACTGGTGGCACCGGGCTGAGTGCACGCACATCAGGACGAGTACGGGGAGAAACAACAGTGTGCACAGGACTTAGGAGACGCACATGTGGCTTAGTGCGCGGTGCCGGAACTGGAGGCACTAGGCTGTAGACACGCACCATAGGGAGAGTGCTTGGAGGAGGCACAGGGCTCTGGAAACGCACTGGAAGCCTGGTGCGTGGTGTAGGCACTGGTGGTACTGGGCTGGGGCGGGGAGGTAGTGCCGGAAATACCGGACCGTGAAGGCGTACTGGCTCCCTTGAGCACCGAGCCTGCCCAACCTTACCTGGTTGAATGCTCCCCGTCGCCCGACCAGTGCGGGGAGGTGGAATAACCCGCACCGGGCTATGTAGGCGAACCGGGGACACCATGCGTAAGGCTGGTGCCATGTAAGCCGGCCCGAGGAGACGCACTGGAGACCAGACGCGTTGAGCCGGCCTCATGACACCTGGCTCAATGCCCAATCTAGCCCTACCAGTGCGGGGAGGTGGAATAACCCGCACTGGGCTATGCACTCGTACAGGAGACACCGTGCGCTCTACTGCGTAACACGGCGCCTGCCCGTACTCCCGCTCTCCACGGTAAGCCTGGGAAGTGGGCGCAGGTCTCCTACCTGCCCTTGGCCCACTACCTCTTAGCCCCCCCCAAGAAATTTTTGGGGTCTCCTCTCGGGCTTCCAGCCACGTCTCCTTGCTGCCTCCTCATACCACCGCCTCTCTGCTTTCGCTGCCTCCAGCTCAGCTTTGGGACGGCGATATTCTCCCGGCTGTGCCCATGGACCTCTCCCGTCCAATATTTCCTCCCAAGTCCATGATTCCTGTGTATAATCCTGCTTGACTTCGCACCGCTTGGTTCTGGATTGGTGGGTGATTCTGTAACGGCTTTCCTCCTCCTCTTCATCAGAAGAGGAGGAGCAGGGATCGAACCAAAATGCAGCTGAGTTTGTAGACATGATTTATTAAAGAAAAAACACGAACTCGACTAATACACTAACAAAACAAAATAAACGGTGTAGACAGACCTAGACGACGAACTTACATAAAACATGAAGAACGCACGAATAGAGAAAACAGGCTACACAAAACAACGATGAACAAACAAACCGAAAACAGTCCCGTGTGGCGCAACGACATACACAAACACAGGAGACAATCACCCACCACGAACACTGTGAAAACACTTACCTAAATATGACTCTTAATTAGAGGAACGCCAAACACCTGCCTCTAATTAAGAGCCATACCAGGCAACCCATAAACCAACATAGAAACAGAAAACATAGAATGCCCACCCAAACTCACGTCCTGACCAACTAACACATATAACAAACTAACAGAAATAGGTCAGGAACGTGACAATTGACTACAGCTCAGCGTTCAACACCATAGTCCCTTCATGTACTCCTTGTTCACCCACGACTGCGTGGCCAAGCACAACTCCAATACCATCATCAGTGGTGTAATGTACTTAAGTCAAAATACTTTAAAGCACTACTTAAGTAGTTTTCTCTGGTATCTGTACTTTACTATTTATATTTTTGACTACTTTTACTTTTACTTTCACTACATTCCTAAAGAAAATTATGTACTTTTTACTCCATATATATTCCCTGACACCCAAAAGTACTCGTTACATTTGGAATGCTTAGCAGGACAGGAAAATGGTCCAATTCACACACTTATCAAGAGAACGTCCTTGGTCATCCCTACTGCCTCTGATCTGGCGGACTCACTAAACACATGCTTCGTTTGTAAATGACGTCTGAGTGTTGGAGTGTGTCCCTGACTATACGTAAATAAAAAAGAAAATGGTGCTGTCTAGTTTGCTTAATAATAGGAATTGTAAATAATTTATACTTGTACTTTTACTTTTGATACTTAACTATATTTAAAACCAAATACTCTTAGACTTTTACTGAAGTAATATTTTACTGGCTGACTTTCACCTTTACTTGAGTCATTTTCTATTAAAGTATCTTTACTTTTACTCAAGTATGACAATTGAGTACACTGACCATCATTAAGATTGCTGACAACACAACAGTGGTAGGCCTGATCACCGACAATGATGAGACAGCCTATAGGGAGATGGTCAGAGACCTGTCAGTGTGGTTCCAGGACAACAACCTCTCCCTCAACCTGAGCAAGGCAAAGGAGATGATCGTGGACTACAGGAAAAGGAGGGCCGAACACGCCCCCATTCACATTAACGGGGCTGTAGTGGAGCAGGTCAAGAGTTTCAGAGTCCCCCCCCCCCCCCCCCCCCCCAGGAGACTGAAAAGATTTGGCACGGGTCCCCAGATCCTCAAAAAGTTCTACAGCTGCACCATCGAGAAGATCCTGCCCAGTTGCATCACCGCCTGGTATGAAATGCGACCTTAAGGCGCTACAGAGGGTAGTGCGTACGGCCCAGTACATCACTGGGGCCAAGGTTCCTGCCATCCAGGACCTATATACTAGGCGGTGTCAGAGGAAGGCCGAAAAAATGTCAAAGACTCCAGTCACCCAAGTCACAGAGTGCCCCCCCCCCCTCCCTTTGTTTTTACACTGCCGCAACTCCCTGTTTATTATCTATGCACAGTCACTTTACCACTACCTACATGTCAAAATTACCTCGACTAGCGGTACCCCCTGTATATAGCTTCATTATTGTTATTTTATCGTGTTACTTTTATTTTCTTAAAACTGCATTTAGTTAAGGGCTTTTAAGTAAGCATGTCACGGTAAGGTGTACACACGGTACACCTGTTGTATGCGGCGCGTGTGACATATACAATTTGATTTGTATTTTTTTGTATTGCTCAGGTGCTGAGAATTATTTGCTTATTACAGAATCTCGACCCCCCCCCCCCGATGATGCCCCTCATCCCTGATTCTCTGCTGCTGGGATGGTTTATATGAAAGTAGGTTACACTGCATTACACACTGAAATGGATAGGCGTTCACAATCATGAGCCCTGGCCTGCCCTGCTCTTGATGATGTAAACCCTTTTGTGCTGCCTAACCAAATTGCAATATCTCTGCGCGTGGACTAGGCCTACTGATGTCCTGTTCAATTTGAGAGGGAAAGCGCGGAAGATGAGGAGGACCGAATGTAAGTTTGTTACTGTTATAATTTATTTGAATAAAAACAATATGTTTCGTAGCCCATAATGAAGTCTATTTATTAGAATTGTTGAACTCACAACAAGCCATATTCAAGTCATTTACATAACTTACATTGCTATGAAGCGGCAGCCGCGGGAATAGACAGCGCATGGGTGCTGAAAGTAGGCTAATTCGAGAAGGCCTAATTCATTTAAACAGTCTTCTTCTTAATTTGACTTTAGGCTTCTAACAACAAGAGGGCTTTATTTTTGAGCCTATTTCTTCCTATTCAGGAAATAAGAGATGGGCCTACTTTTTTGACAGATGAAATTATAGTCTACTATCCATAGATGTTGTCAGACAATTCCTTCAGTCACCATGCACTCCTTACATATCTGTGTCACTGAAGAGCTTGGTCTGCTAAGTTAAAACCAGGGCTTAAATTGAGGGGGTATGTGAGGGTATTGTGGCTTTTGTTAAAGAAAATGGCTAAAAGTATAGGCCTACCCCTTGTTAGCTTAAGCTTTTAATGGACTTGATTATATACAGCGATCTAAAACAACGCTTTTGTCCGCAATGCTTTACACTAGAAACAAGCTCTAAAATGTTGGGGAATATCTTTTGAGATATCTTTGGTTTGTCTCTATGATATTCAGAGGCTGCACTACAACCTTCTATAGCCGAGGAGACACAAATGTAACTTCGCTTTGGAAGTGATCAATTCAATTGACATTCGACATTTCAACAGGCCATTAAACAACACACTACCTCTAAATCAGTCAGGAGCAAGCCAGGTAGCCTAAGAAGGAATGAACATGTATTATTTAGACTATTTTGTTAGTATTTCAAGGCTATAGCCTGCCGTTTGGGAAATCGATTGTGACGCATTTGTGACACGCTACCGGCTGGCAGGAGCGCTCGGCATTTCAACAACACGTCAACAACCGCACTTCAACAACATGCCTATCTATACATGTCGCATTTAGGCTGCATAAAATGTCATCGAAAACATAATTACTTCGAATTACATAATAATGAAACGGAAAATGCCTTATTAGGCTGTACAGTCATTCTACAGTGCCTTTGAAATCGCTTTTAGAAACAAGAGTTTGGCCAGTCATTGGTTTGAGGATCGTGCAGTGAGCTATGCATGCCTAGTTTGTTAATTTGCCGTAGCAGCTGCTCTTGTATTCCCAGGCCCTAATCACAGTCAACACAAGGATAGTTTCCCAAATGCGTATAGGTCTACCTGATGATATGCGGCTGCTGTAGTAAACGACCACTTACGATCAGAAATACGTCAGTTGTAAACGCTTCTGTTGCGCAACGTTTTTACAGCTTACAGACGACTTCAACACTGTTCCAAACTTAGACTAGCCTGTATAGAAATCAAAACGTCTCCGCTGCTGCAGCATACACTCATTTGTTGTCATGCTCTGTCGTGGTATAAAAAAAGATTCTGCTTGTCTCCAATCATGTAAAAATGACTTAAAATGGCATGAAATGCGTTTATAAAAGGACATTTTTTCTCAGACCGCAAATAAGTTGATAGATTCAGGAAGTGCTTTTATTTTAATGGATATCTTTTCACCCCTACCCTTGTCCGCGGTGGTCTGCGAATCCACAACCTTCTTGGCTACTTTGCCATGTAATGCTTACAAAACGAAGAACAGTTTCTAAAACTGCATATCTAAGGCTCTGGTCTGTCCTAGGAGTGAGGGTAAATGGTAGGCATGTTCTCTCCTATCCACGTTATGTTTTTTTAGTTTTTTTTAAGCGTTCAGGGATGGTCGGATAAAAATATATTTTACTGAAGGGTGGGCCATCCATTTTCATTTCAGAGGTCCGATTTTCTCCGGGTATCCCTCATTATAAATAACGTAACTAAGTTAGCAGTCATACGTCTATGCTGCCCGAACACTTTCTCCCAAACTCTGTGTTTTCAACCCTATGAAGTCATGCAAATTATATAAGGGGAAAAATGTAATAAACGGAGTCTAATCATCGAAACTCAAAACTTTTAAACCCCTTTATGCACCCAAACGTATGGTTTTAACAATTTCACCCTCCTTTATTTAATGCATTATAAGTCTCAAATCCATTTAATGTACTAGGATCAATTCACATGGAAAATGAAAACGACATTAGAGGTTTTTCTGCCAGTGGCACTTGGCCCAAGTCTCTGATTAAAACAAGGCATAAGAAATTCAACCATTAACTTCATGCGATACACACACACACACAATACACACACAGGCTTACACACAGGTTTACATCCACACACACACACACACACACAATACACACACAGGCTTACACACAGGTTTACATCCACACACACACACACACACACACACACACACACACACACACACACACACACACACACACACACACACACACACACACACACACACACACACACACACACACACACACACACACACAGGAGCGCTAAGTTAAACCCGTATACTCTACATGAATACGCTTCACACATGGATTTGATGAATTCCACATGAATAGTAATCAAAAGTATGTTCCTTATTACATGATTTGTGAGTGAAATTCAAATCTCAACTTTTTTATTGGGTCTACTACCTGACCTGGGCTTATAGTAAGTCGCCACCAGCCCATAGCAGAGATCCAGAGAGAATCCTGTTCATATGATAGAGGTACTCTTGTTTGCCTGACACTCAGTCCTGCAGTGACCCTGTCCAACAGAATAGCAGCAGTGTGCTCTGGGCTCTGGCAGATGCTGGGGATTTCATCTCTGGACAAACATGTCCGCCCCGGGGCCGGTTTGATCAGGGACCAGGAGGCCCTCGTTAAAGAAAGTGTGGTGAATGGGGTAACAGCCAGCTCGGCTTGCCCTGCCGGCCCCCGCGTTTATTTACACATTAATAATGTCCCACACAGAAATGCTTTTGTGGAGCGCTGATGTGTTGGCATATTATGACTCGTATAGCATATGTTCTCGACTATTTCATCTGCTTCTCGAGCGGGGCAACTGTTCCAGCAGCAGCACCCCCTCTTGGCTGCTTGAAATGTCTCACTTTGACCACTACCCAGTCCCACCTCAAGCAGAACCTACATGGATTCCTTCTCTTTGTCCATCTTCATCTCTCACTTCTCGATAATATCTCTATACGACTGTCTCAGTTGAAATGTTCATTCCCACTACCCTACATTCTGTTTAGTAAGAACAGAGAGAACTTCCTTCCTTCAACTTCCTTCCTGTGTGTACAGCCAATTGGCCAGTGGGGTTAAACCCCAGGGTATGACCTGTGTGAGTGTATCTGGTCCCTGGCCTGGTGTGTGTTTGTGGCCCTGGCCCTTGGTCCCCTCTCTGTTCCTGGTGAGGCCATGCCGAGCCGTGCCATGCTGACTCACTCCTGCCTGCGGCCAGGAAGGGGGAGAACTGCCAGGGGATTGGCGTACTAGGCTTTGTTCCTAACGTACCTGCCTTTTGATACTTACCTCACCTCACAGTTTCTCAGCCTTTTCACTGTAAGCCACGCTCTGTCATGCTCCATATACACCCGTCCAACAACGCACATAGATAAACCTCTTCTTCCAGAAAAAAAAGACACATATCAAAACCTGAACTCACAACAGAACAGTAAAAAAAAAAAACATTTCCCTAAAATATTTCAGTGATGCCTTTCTCAGTAGAAAGACGCTAGCAAACTACCGGGGTGAGTGACCTCTGAACTCCAATCAGACAAAATGGCACCACATTCAGAGTAAACACAAACACTGCCCCAGCATGCGTACAGCTGCTATCTCACTCAGGGCATGCTGAGCTGCTGATGAGTCTAGTCTGCCACGGAGGAACAACACTGCCCAGATGCAGTCATGTTCGCATAAGAAAGCCTCTGCTGCACGATACCAACAACTTCAGCACTGGCTGCAGATGTGGTGCACACACACAATCTGGGAAGGGAGTTGCACAACTGAATGCATTCAACCGAAATGTGTCTTCCGCATTTAACCCAACCCCCTCTGAATCAGAGGGAGATGGCGTAGGGTGATAATAGTCATTAATGTGAATTTTTATCTCAGATAGCAAATCTTTGCTGCAAAAATGCACTTTGGATTCATGAACTCAACTAAACACTATTTATAGAGAGTAATAAAGAGACCACAAAACTAGAAAACTCAACTCTATTAAACTAAACTCAATTCAAACATGCAAATCTCATTGCACAAGGAAAATATTGAATCGGACTTATCCTGGAGGCCTGAATAAAGCTCTAGAAGTGTACACTTACATAACATTACATTTTCGTAATTTAGCAGACACTCTTATCCAGAGCGACTTACAGTCAGTGCATTCACCTTAAGATAGCTAGGATGAGACAACCACATATCACAGTCATAGTGTACATTTTTCCTTAAAAAAGTAATTATCAGGAAAGTTAGTGCTGGTAGGAAAAGACAAGTGCGAGTACAAAGAAGGCAAGGGTGAAGTCTTCTCCATGTGTTTCTCGTGCAGCACCCATGAGTGGGGTGAGGGGGCACTCTGCCAGCCTTGCCCACAGGCCCTTCCTTTCCTCCCACAGGGTTGGCACCCACTGGGCACCTCACATTTCCTATCACACACCACTGCTATAAATGTCTCTGCATCCCTCTTCACATTGCTCTTCGCAGATGCACCAAAACTGCTAACAAACATTTAGTCAGACTCCAAGTGTATGAACCCTTTACTTTACTCTCCGACACGCTACATTCTCACATCATTCACTTGTGAAGCATTTTATTAACCAAAAAACAACACGCAATGCCACCTTCTCTGTTTTGCGTAGTCAATGTTTTCCCTTGATTTGGTTTGGTGGTATGGTTGACGGCGATGTCGGTTGCTCAGCTTTTTAGATTGAATTTCATGCCCTCTAATTTCAAACTACTTCTTCTGGCACAAATGATCTTATGTAAATGTTTCTGCAAGCAAAGGGCCAGCCAGATTCTCTAGGAGGCTGTCGCCATGGTAATACAGAGTAGAGTAAACAACTGGAATCGACCAAAAGAAACATTCATCAGTGCCAAAGCTATCTCATGTGTCATTGCCTTTTCAGAATCAGAATGCATGCAATTGACATACAAAAACATCATCTTCTGATAGAGATTGTGTGCAATTGACTGCTCAGATTTATACCATGTACAGTATGTATAGATGAATAACCAGTGTATCTCTTCGTCCCCCTCCAGTTGTATGGTTACTGCTACCAGGACAGCAATGACATCCAGGACACAGTGACAGCCATTACAGAGCTCGGTAGTCCTCTGGAGATGATTCAACTACTGCAGACCTCCTGGGAGGAACGCTTCAGGGTGAGTGTTACAATGCACGCACGCACGCACGCACACGCACACGCACACACACACACACACACACACACACACACACACACACACACACACACACACACACACACACACACACACACACACACACACACACACACACACACACACACACACACACCCTTCACTTAAACACAGACCCTCACTTAAAGCACTACCAGTATTTCATCTCATGGCACATTAACATTAACACTTCTCTTGTGAGCTTCTTGTGCTTTTCTGTCTCTCACTGAACAGAGTGCAAAATGTTTGAGTCAGCAGAGTAGGCTGGTTGGGGTTACTGAGGGACTGAGGGTGGATCACATGCATGAATGGATACTAAGGCCTTACTGAGCCTCCTGTGACTCAAACCCATTACAGGCTGTCTGAGTGCAGAGCGAATTGGCTGTAGCATTGGCTGGCTTGACTTGGTTTATAGGGACACTACTGGTATAGCAGATGGTATTTCCACAGCCTGCCCAGTTTCCTGCCTCCCTAGCTTAGCAGCATGAGCCTGTGTGCCACTGGGCCGCTGGGGCTGCTGGGTCTGCCGATCACTATCGCCACAGCGCCACACTCTAATTATTCCCTATTGCTTCCTGTGGCCTGGGAGTGTCCACCCGTCTGCCACACAGAGGATGGAAGAGCTCCAGTGCATGAAATCACCAGCAAGTGCTCTCTTTCAGTTGTACAACTGACTAGGTATCCTTTCATTTCCTTTACCTCTATTCCTTCCCTCGCTGGCAACACCGGAGGAGATTCCCTGAGACAGGCAGCTCTTCTACTGAGAGACTTCCTTCAACGGAAAAGTGTAGTGATGGATACGGGGCGGGAAAGTTCAGTGGAGATTGTTTGCTAAATTCCAAATCAACCAATAGCTGTAGGCACTTATGGACCTGAAAGGAATGGATAGATATACAAAATGTGTTATTAGCTTCACCTTGCCCTCTGAAAGGCATTGGGCTTCCTTAAGTGTGTTGGGCTTCCATATTATTTACATCTATCCAATATTTTCAGATTTGAATAAGTGCCTGGGGGGTAGGGACTAGGGTGTAGGGGCTAGGGGTGGATTGGGAACTGGGCATGGGAGAGTTAGTTGTAGAGTTCCCAGTGTAACCATTGACACATGCACGGCTCAACACGTTCTTGGATGTGTCATCACTGTCATTTATAACACTGCACACTACGCCCATCTACATGTCATCACACTAGTCTATGACCTCCTAAAGCATTAGTTGTTTCATCCCTTAATCAACACTGTATTTATAGAGGAGAGGTGAACTTGAACCTTTTCCTGCAGTCAAATGACCTCGTGGCCTCATGGGTGGAATGTTATTCATATTTTTCATAATTTCATAATTATTAAACATATATTTTTTTTAAATGCCCAAAATCCAGTGTTTCTATGTCAACAGTTTTGTTATAGTTCAGTCTTCTGTGATGTATATAAAGTGTAATATTGGGATGCAAACAAAAACATTGAATACATTTCAACTCCATATCTGACATGCTACAGGTGTCTTCTCTTTATGCCCATAACCATGTGTGTGAGGTGTATACTTTTGTTTCAGAGTAGATTTGTTTAAGACCAAGAAACACTCTGTGACAATGATTTAGCCCACTGCAGTAAAAGGTTAACCAGAGTCAGAGCTGTCTCCCTCTCGGAGCTCCATAGTGTAGTTAGACACATCAAATACATCAGCCTTCTGGTAAATACATCGAGGTAACCTTCCACTGATTTCCTGGGCCTTGAATGATAGCCGGAAATGTTTCTAAGCCACTGAAGTAAAAGTGAAATAAACTCCCCCTTTTAAACAGCGACCATGAAATACCTGCTTTTTAAGACTCCTTCCTCGCGCTTGTTCCTTTTAGTAAGTAGGATAGCAACAGCGTTCAAATAACTTTCATTTGCACATAAAAATGTTGCTTTTCTCCAAATGGCTCTGTTAATGTCTTTGCGGTTCACTCACTGGATCTGAGGCTCAGTGGGAAGCATAGACAAGATCATATAGAACAGATTTACCTCTTCTTAGACTTGCTTTCAATGAGATTGACAGATCTGTAACTGACATTTCTATGTAAATTTGGTCAGGTTGCCCCAAAAAATGAGATACTGCAGCTTTAATATAATAATAATATTTGACTGGAGTATCACCACATACTGTCTATGGATCTTGATGTGTGTGTTTGTGGAGGCATCAATGTGTGCTGTTTTTGGTTGCTCCTTTGTTTCCCCATAACATAATTGTCAGGTATCTTTCCTTCTTCTCACCCAAGATCCTTCCCTTGAAATGTGGAGTGGAAAATGAAAAGAAATACGCTTTTTTTGCAATTTGCATGAGACATTAATAGACTCTAGGCAGGCCCGCTGTAAACCCACTGAATTTCAAACGCTCTATTTACCGTAAGTCTGTAGCCATTTCCTGTAAGCGTTGATGAAGGCTTTGATGGCCTCGGCCTGCAGCCCCTGTCAGTGAGACAGACACACCCATATCCCCCTTAGCCCCTCCCCTTCCCTCACCAACCACTCCCACCCAGCAGTCTGTCAACCTTCAGGTCAGGCTCATTTACATGTATGGATATTGTGAACTAATGGCTGAATTCAATCAAACCCACGTTGTAGAATTTACAATAAACAGTAGTACTTTTTACCATGGTCAAACAAAATTAGTTTTGGGTACAAAAAAAAACCTATGACTATAAATCAAATCATTCATTCAAAAAAATCTGATTACAAACTATGAGAAGTTTGTAAGCAAAGACACTGCAATAACCCTATGACTAGTCTGATTAAATTCCAGCTTTAGCCTCATCATTGTACACAGGGAAGGACCCACATTGAAATGTGGACTTTGACCCAGCATTTAAGCACAGTGTGACATAGTATTGCATCCCTCCAGCACTACTCTTCCTTCACTAGGGCAAGAAAGAGACTTCCTTCACGCCTCAGTGCTCTGAGTCTGACCTTTCCCACTCACTAATAATCCACAGTACATTAAAAAACTATTTTGTCTCGCCTGAAAATAAATTAGCTGTTCAGGTCCTCCTCTTCACCTCTTTTCTCTCTCTCCGTCTCAATCCCCCTCTCTGTGCGGTTTATAGTATATCTTCTATAGGTCTCAAGTCCCCCTTTCACACGTCCTCTTGCTACTCTCAGACCTTACCCTTGCCCCCTGGACACACACAATGAGACACACACACACACACACACACACACACACACACACACACACACACACACACACACACACACACACACACACACACACACACACACACACACACACACACACACACACACACACACACACACACACACACACACACACGCAGGGTCCTCTCAGTGATTTTCTCAGGGATTTAGAGAATTACCACATAAAGAAAGTGCAGTTGCTTGCATAAACGATGAGTTCAAAGGTTTGTAAACGATGTGATGTAAATGTGTGTTAACGTTTGATTTCTCCCCCCCCTCTCTTTATCACTTCTGTCTCTCTCTCTCCTCTCTCTGCTGTAGATCTGCCTGAGTCTGGTACGTCTTCTCCACTACCTGGCCCACTCTCCTCTAGGCTCTGTCACCCTGCTGGACTTCAGGCCACGCCAGTTTGTCTTGGTGGCGGGGGAGCTCAAAGTCACCGACCTGGACGACGCCAGCACCGAGGAGGCCCCTTGCTCACCCTCCTCCACCTCAGACTGCGTCATGGAGTTTCCCGCCCGCAACTTCACCCTCCCCTGCAGCAGAGGCCGCTGCCTGGGCATCAACGAGAAGCGCAATCTCTACAACGCCTATAGGTGAGGAGCAAGCGTTTGGCCATTTGACAGAAGAATCAAGACCCCCGCCATTTTAAAGGATCATCCAATTAGTTCAGCGAAGACTGGTGGGGAAATAATCCGAGGATTGGTTGGGTTCATTGCATTTCAGCCATGACAATGAGTGCCTCCTCCGATTTTGGCAGCCACCAGCCTCCTCTGAATTAGTTACGTCATCGTATGATGAGAGTCAGGGGCGCATAAAATAAAAATAATTATCTAGTCAGGTAAACACTCCAAACAGCCTACCCGACCGCTCTGAGGCTTCTGCATGTTCCATACGCACACCGGGGCCTCGTTTTGTATCACATTCGATTTATACAACTTGGTGGGGGACAAAAATGCAATTTCAGAATGTGGGGGTGGATTTGTTGGAGTCTAAGGAATCTTGGTTGTGGTGTTTGAAACTGCATTTGATTTTGATTTCCAGGTTCTTTTTCACCTACCTGCTGCCTCACAGTGCCCCGCCCACTCTAAGACCCCTACTGGACAAGATAGTTAACTCCACAGGTGAGTGCCCTCAGTTCAACTTACATTTTTTGTATATACACTTCATTTTTGCAAATCCAATCAGTTTTCCACATTGATTCAACGTGATTTTTGTTGTTGTTGAAATGATGTGGAAACAACCTTGATTCTCTCTTTCTAGTTCTCACTAGTTCCTGTTTGGTTTAGGGATTAAGCCACTTGAGCTACCAGTATACCTAGTCTGCCTCAGTGCTCTCTACGTTATCTGCTTAAGCTGGATCCCCTTCTATCCACCCTGCCCTCTCTTTTTCTCTCTCTCCCTTTCTCTTTGCTTCCCCCTCTCTCTACCCTTCCCTCTTCCATTCTCCCCTCCCTCCCTCCTCCCTATCTGGCTTCTCCTCAGGTTAATGGTATGTCAGCCGGGTGTTTGAGATCTGTTTTTCTGGGACACAACTGGCCGTGAAGGCGCAGGCCGCGTGGGCGGGCGGTGTGTGTCTCTGTCTGTGTGCATGTGTGTGTGCATGCATCTGTGTGTTTGTGAGTGTGTGCGCGAACTGGAGGATGAGTCAGGTGATCCTATCTCTCCCAGTCAGCCTATCAGACAGACAGCTTCACGACCTCTGAGCAGCTTTTCCTTTAAGGCAGGGGTTCTCAAACGTTTTTTATTTTTTATTTTAAATTTAAACCTTAAATTATAGTCCATTAGGATTTTTTTTGTTTTTTTGTTGAGGAATTCAAAAAGTTTTGAGTGCGTAATAGGTGTGGACACCAATATCCCTGTGAGCTTCCCAGGCCCATGTTGCCCAGGGTTAAGAACATAAATTCTAGATTAATATTACATTGTATTGTCTTGTATTACACCCTTTAAACTTATTCCATGGATCCCTTGGCCAAAATTGGTTTAATCTGTTGTTGTTAGTAGTATATTTCAGATCTGGTTGCGTACCCCCTGCAGTACCTCCGCAGACCCCACTTTGAGAACCCCTGCTATAAGAATAGCCAACACAGACACTGCCCCATGTCCCTTGATGTTGAAAGACTGAGCTGCGCCTGTTTTGTTTGTGCTATTGTACACTAGTTTCAACCAGTTTTTGGTTCAATTGTATGCTTTAATATCTGTATAACAATGAGTCCTAACCTTGTTATGTGACATTTTGTTTGAAGGTGTAGAGTTTAAACTGTGTTGCACTATCTGAATGTTTCTTCCTGTGTTGGTTTCAGGAGAGCTGATATGGGGGATAGATGAGACACTACTTCAGTTGGAGGAAGTGTTGTACCTGTACAGGAATGGATTTTACCTACAGAACAGCACACAGACGCACAGAGCAGGTACATATGCATGCAAACACAAATACATACATACAGTACACACACACATGTGCACGCATGCACATACACACCCACCCCCACTCGCATACACACACACACGCACAGGCACACACACATACACACTGTCATACCACAGCAAATCCAGTACATCATTCCTCTGTTCCCATGCATTCCTGTGTAAGATAACAGTCTAATGTAATTAAACATAGCAGTGCATCCAACACACACACTGTGCTAGATATCAGCTCATACGGTAATATAGTTACATAACTGGCTGTCTCCCCTGGACTTTCTGTGTCCTGGACTACCCCTTTCAATTGGCTGTATGTCTAGGCTACTGGCATTTATCCCCTCGACTGACACACTAAGTTTGGGGTTGGAACCGCCACATAACAGACTGGAGGGCCCATGAAGATGGCCATATATGGACTGCCCTTAGGGGGCTGGTGTGTGTGTGTGTGTGTGTGTGTGTGTGTGTGTGTGTGTGTGTGTGTGTGTGTGTGTGTGTGTGTGTGTGTGTGTGTGTGTGTGTGTGTGTGTGTGTGTGTGTGTGTGTGTGTGTGTGTGTGTGTGTGAGTACGCCTAGAGGCTCAGGGGGGTGAAGTAAGGACAGAAAGAAGGGTCTGATCAGATATGCGCCGGACAAATGGAATGAGATTAAAAAGATTACACTTCATATAACGGGAGGGAACTCAGTGGGGGATGGGAGAGACTGACAGCTCTGGTAATCCCAGGGTGCATTTGGGGGGGAGGAGGTTAGACTGAGTGAGCTCTCCCTCTCTCCCGCTCAGCTCTCATCTACTGTATGTTCGAAATCTTTCCTTCTCTATCCTTTCACCTTTCTCCATTCCTCTATCTGGAGGAGTCAGTTTTCACTTTCTAATGTTCACTTGGTGTCCCTTGCTCTTCTTCATTTACTTTCACATGTTCTTTCTCTCCCCATTCCTTCGTGTCGAATCGCTTCCCTCCATTGGCAGTGTAAAGCAGATTCAGACAGTTGTTGACTGACGATTGCTCGCAGCCCAAGGGCCGAACACAACTGGGTCTGCTTAGCTATTCACAAAGACACTGCTGCTCCAGTAGGCCTCTCACTCCCCAGTCCCCACCTTGAGCTCCTCTCTCACTGACCCAGAACAAAGTGCTGTGGTTTCTCTCGCTGTTACTATAACTATTACACAGGAACACTGGTAGGGTCTTTCTCAGTGGCTACCCAGCTATCACATTTGGTTCCTTGGAAGTTGGGGGAACGTTTGCTTTTGGTTTCACATTGGTTGTGGGGACAAAGCCATTATTTTACTGACTGGTAAAATTGAATGTTTTTAAAACGTTCTGAGAACAGAAGTGACAATTTTGCCTTTTCTGGGAATGTTATTTTTAGGTTGCCAGGAGGTTCTGAGAATGTTTTACTTTGGTTCCTTGAACGTTTTCCTGTGAGGTTTTATTAATGCTCTGAAAACTTAATTATAGGTTATTTGGAGTTTTTTTAATAACTTCCTTAAACTGAATGTTTCAATAAGACTTTTAAAAACACTGCTATCTTATTCTGGGTTAACGTTTTTGAACTCACAGATAGGACACATAGAAATTCATTTCCTTAGGCATCATGCAGACACATTTTTATTTTTATTTTTCACATGGCATCAGTGAGATTCAAACATATAATCTTCTGTTCTCTATCCATGTAATTAGTCCACTGCGCCACCAGGATGGAGCTAGCATGCCATGATTTTATGCTGTTCATTTTAGTCTATTCAAACAGAACCCATTTCAAATGAAAAAAGCGCTCATTAAGATCAGGTGTGGCCAACACACTTGAACACCCTTAACAAGATGGAGAAAGTATGTTTATGTTTTTAAATAACATGCATTGAACATTTTCTGAAAGTTACTAATGTTTCTTTATGGTTTTTATGGACATTTGTATATTTTCTCAGAACATGAATTTAAATAGAACCATGAGGAAACATGTAGGAAACGTTATGTTGAAGAACTGAAATTCCCACAGAAGAACATTGTTCCTTAACATTCTCTGAACTATTTGAGAACATTCCCAATGCCAAACCAGTTGGGGAACATTCCTAGAACGTTTAGGAAACGTTGTGTTAAAGCAATGAAATACAGAGAAACTGAGAATGTTCCAATGCCAAGCAACTATCTGGCACCATTCCCAGAAAGTTGTGGGAAGGTTGTATGTAGGGCTGTTGTGGTGACCGTATCACTGCTAAACCCGAAGGCAGTCAAATTCTACTTAACCATTTAGTCACGGTAATTAGGCTTCTCCAAGCTCTGATGCTGCTGCTGGTCATTAGTAGCCTACCAAACTTGCTAACTGCCTGGCACTCAGCACTCTCTAATCACTCTGACATCAATGCAAATATGATCGGAAATCTAATCAAACACTTCATGAGAGGCCATGAGCTCATGTTGCGCAACATTTCTATAGGCTATGCAATTGCGCAACAAAACAGTTGATGGCCTCTATTAAAAATAGGAGGATTCCATCAGCTTTCTATAGGCCTGGCCTACTATATTTATTTCTCAACTTTCCTAATATTAAGCACATTGCTTATATTTATAACAGGAGTATAGCCTACCTGGCTGGCATGAAAATAAACCATGGGAAAAGTGTCCTCCGTTTGCTATTTAAATGCAGAGATGACATATATTTTTTCCCCTGCCCCTGTTTCTAAACAAGTGCATGATAATGGTCCATTCTAAATCTATTATTTAGTATATGTAAAGACAAGATTACATCAAGAATAGTCTGATGGATGACAATATTAGCCTATCACTTGTGAATTATATATTATCACTTGTGAATGAAGACCAGCGTAAGGCAAGAAATAATGCATTTTTTTTTGTGTGACTTTATCGAATCATAGTCGCACAACTCATGTAGCCTAGACCATAGGCCTATATGTTTTGATAAGGTTTGTATCACATCTAAAGTGGCCAAGTAACTTCTTAAGCACATTAATCCGCTTTACAAGGGGTGTGGAGCCTAACTGACAGATATAAGCAGCGCGTGAGTTTCAAGTTTGGGGAAGATCATTTTCACCTTAAAAATGCACGTTTATAATAAAAACATTACATGCATAATCACATTTGTAGTCACTTTTGATAATAGTGTTTTCACGCTTGTGTTTGCGCTTATAATGTGAATAACTAGCCTAACAGTTTATCAACATTTTAAGCTAAACGTTCTGATCTGTTGCGTCAGCCTCATTGCTTGAAAAAGGTTTTTGATGCTTGTGGTTGTATTAATTTGTGATCTATCGCATCCCACAACTGTCCCAGACTATGTTTGGAAATTTTTATTTCTCCCACAGAATAGAATAGGTCAACCTTTGTACTATGGGGGATAGTAGATTGACATAGACTAGTGTTTTTGCTGTTCATTAGGCCTACTCATCTTGTTGGCTGACGAAAGTAAATGTGGACAGTTATTCCAATATCTTCAATATGCTCCTCCGAATTGGATAAGGATGCGCGCAGTTGTGTTCCCGATGTGTCTGTCTTCACTTGTAGCCTGTGAGAAAGACCCGTACATGTGATGGGGAGCCATGTGAGTGAGAGGTGCTTCGGGGCAACCCTCAGGGAGAAGGGCTGCAAAAGGCATGGATTTTTTTGGGGTGCATTACGGTCACACAAAGGGGATGTCGCCGGGAAATTCTCAATAAGTGAATCAAAGAATGATGAAGTGTGTACAGCCTGCGCAAAAAACTAAGCAGAGCTCATGCCTTTCAAGCGACTTTTATCAAATCGTCATAAGAATGTCATTATGCAGCCTTACAACGTATTAAAAATCAAAACATATAGCACAACTAAAGTTACATTAATAACTCTAAATTAAACATATTGGAATACCTATTTATTTTTTAACCGCTCAACACAGAATAGCCACGTGCGCACTCCCTCAAATCGTTTGGAGAAAACATCCTTGCTATTTTATTCAGCTATGTTCAACTGTATTCCTCATACCATAAAATAATATTAAATAATGCCACGCATTCGAAGCAAATCTTGTCTGCTAAATGAGCCAGTGTAGCCCACAGCCATATGGCATAGCCAGATCAGGACCTAACATAAGGACAACTCACAGTATCTTATTCTGTTCTTCTGAAATATACTATATTTTCTTCATATCATGTTTCTTTAGATCTGTCTAAAATAAATAATGGATTCATTGTGAATGTGTAGGCTACATTACATGGATTTATTAGACTTTCTAAAATGTAGATGTTCCAAAGGTCTGCATCAGTGGCTTGAGGTGGAAGCCAGGAGATGCTAAATGTGTTTATGTTAATTAAGGGTCAATTACCATGAGACTGACAGTTATTTGCTTGACAATCACCAGCTGACCACATTTTGTGACCGCCACAGCCCTAGTTGTATGCAAACTAACCATAGGACAACCACGCTCTCACCAAGCTCTAAGAAACATATGGTTCTCAGAACATTATGTGTTAGCTGGGGAAGTGTTCGCCCATGCAGGGCTTCCCTGTGGAATGTGGCCTTGCATCATGTGATTTTTCTGCAATTACACACAGGGACATGCCTACTTCCTTGCGCCCTCCTTCCCTTCATTCCTCCATCCCTCCCCTTCCCTCTCCCCGTCATGCCATTCCTGGAGCTTTTAAGTCCTGCATTTGCAGAAAGCGAGAGCTACGTTAAGCATTTATTATGGCCATAAAGTGTCCGATAGTTGTAGTTATTGATTGTCTGCTGCCACGCATGCAGGGGGGCCAGCTTGTGTGTGTGTGTGTGTGTGTGTGTGTGTGTGTGTGTGTGTGTGTGTGTGTGTGTGTGTGTGTGTGTGTGTGTGTGTGTGTGTGTGTGTGTGTGTGTGTGTGTGTGTGTGTGTGTGTGTGTGTGTGTGTGTGTGTGTGTGTGTGTGTGTGTGTGTGTGTACCTCCACATAATAAATTGCGGACAGGTTGTCCGGAGAGACATACTGTCCTGTCCCTCCCTCCATTTAAAGGCCATCTTTCTTCCTCCTCTTCAAACAGGCGTGTAAACCCTCCCTGTAAATCACCAGGACTACTCCTGGTCCAGCCAGGCATGACAATTTAAAAAAAAAGAGAAGTAGAGAAACATAGTAGGTAACGGAGAGAGAAAGTGAAAGAAAGAGAAAGCTGGACTCAATGATTCATGCTTCATAGGCTGGGAGGCTTTTAAAGGAGCAGGGGGGACTTGCTTTGAAGCTGCCCTTCTCATTAGGCCCATTGTCACAGTCCTGTGAAGCTTCATTAAACCCACAGAAGATAGGAAAAGTGGATCCTGATTGTGTAGGGGAAGTACAGATGCTCAAACTGCTTCATGTACAGCATGAATGCTGTCTCAGTTAAAATCACAACCTATAGGTTATTGAAATAATGATTTATTTGCTGATTCATGGAGCCATACTAACCAGTACACACATACATACATAATTATCATACACATACAGTGCCTTTGGGAAAGTATTCAACCCCTTGACCTTTTTCACATTTTGTTACGTTACAGCTTCATTCTAAAATGTATTAAATTGTTCTTTTCCCTCATCAATCTACACACAATACCCCAAAATGACAAAGCACACAGTTTTCCCCCCCTAATTTATTAAACATCAAAAAACTGAAATTTCACATTTCCATTAGTATTCAGACTCTTTACTCAGTACTTTGTTGACAGCTTGGATTCTGCTTGGGTATGACGCTACAAGCTTGGCACACCTGTATTTGGGTAGTTTCTCTCATTCTTCTCTGCAGATCCTCTCAAGCTCTGTTAGGTTGGATGAGGAGTGATGATACACAGCTATTTTCAGGTCTCTACAGAGATGTTCGATCGGGTTCAAGTTCGGGTCACACAAGGACATTCAGAGACTTGTCTCCTGCGTTGTCTTGGCTGTGTGTTTAGGGTCATTGTCCTGTAGGAAGGTGAACCTTCGCCCCAGTCTGTCCTGAGCGCTCTGGAGCAGGTTTTCATCAAGGATCTCTCTATACTTTGCTCTGTTCATCTTTCCCTCGATCCTGACTAGTCTCTCAGTCCCTGCTGCTGAAAAACATCACCACAGCATGATGCTGCCCCCACCATGCATCGCCGTAGGGATGGTGCCAGGTTTCCTCCAGACGTGACGCTTGGCATTCACTCCAAGCGGGCTGTCATGTGCCTTTTACTGAGGAGCGGCTTCCGTCTGGCCACTCTACCATAAAGGCCTGATTGGTGGAGTGCTGCAGAGATGGCTGTCCTTCTGGAAGGTTCTCTAGAGTTCTTTCAGAGTGACCATCGGGTTTTTGGTCACCTCCCTGACCAAGGCCCTTCTCCCCCGATGGCTCAGTTTGGCCAGGCGGCCAGCTCTAGGAAGAGTCTTGGTGGTTCCAAACTTCTTCCATTTAAGAATGATGGCCACTGTGTTCTTGGGGACCTTCAATGCTGCAGAAATGTTTTGGTACCCTTCCCCAGATCTGTGACTCGACACAATCCTGTCCCGGAGCTCTACGGACAATTACTTCAACCTCATGGCTTGATTTTTGCTCTGACCTGCACTGTCAACTGTGGGACCTTATAGACAGGTGTGTGCCTTTCCAAATCGTGTCAAATCAATTGAATTTACCACAGGTGGACTCCAATCAAGTTGTAGAAACATCTCAAGGATGATCAATTGAAACAGGATGCACCTGAGCTCAATTTCGAGTCTCATAGCAAAGTGTCTGAATACTTATGTAAATAAGGTATTTCTGTTATTTATTTTTAATACATTTGCAAAAATGTATAAAAACCTGTTTTCGCTTTGTCATTATGTGGTATTGTGTGTAGATTGATGAAAAAATGTGAATATTTAATCCATTTTTAGAATAAGGCTGTAACGTAACAAAATGTGGAAAAAGTCAAGGGGTCTGAATACTTATCCAAGGCACTGCACAAGCATGTAAGCACACAAACACGCACTCACACACCAATGCACGTGCACACACACACACACACACACACACACACACACACACACACACACACACACACACACACACACACACACACACACACACACACACACACACACACACACACACACACACACACACACACACACACGGCTATCCTGCTGACTGGACTGTGTAGAGTGTGGTTTCTAGCCATTAGAACCACAGTGTAATCATAGCCATTTGGGATGAGACAGAGGAAAACCTCACTATTAGCATCCAAAGACCAGCATAACAATGGCCGGTAATCATAGTCAGGAATGTTTCTAACCACTAGAAAAAGTAGCACAGATCAATTCTGTTTTACTTCGTGAGAATGACAATTGCCACACATCAATCAAGCTACATATGTAGGATCTTAATTTGATCACCCTGTCGCAGGAGAACTTTCAGGGAATTTAACACTTGTTGTGTATTTGAGGTTTAAAAAGGCTTCGGAAGTTTGTAATTTCCACTTAGAAATTTCAGACTTGATTTTCCCTCACAAAAAAATGGATCAACCCCTACAAAAATGTCCATTAATTTAATCCACATAATAATTCACATTTACTGTTGCTGCAGGATTATTTTCCTGCTGTAGAAAACTGTCTCAAACTATGATCCTACATAAGACCCTAGCACGCTAAAATCCAGAGCATGACTGTGTTGTTATGTGCATATTCCAAAGCATCATATACATTGTTGAAATCTGATCATTCAAACTACTTACTGATACTTGTATACGGTTAGTTGCATATAATTTGCAAAGACTGTTCCACAGGTAGCCATGCACTCAATATTATCTTTTCCACCTCAGATCCAGCTAACCAAGTCTGGTCGGGCTTAATCAGTAATGTACTGTGGTTACACAGTATGTCTATGTAGTTATTGTTTCACGTGAGAACATTCTGAGAAATAAGACTTGCTCTACTGAGCATGAAACCCAGGACGCAAAACAGGCTATTCTAATAGAGAAAAAGACTTTGAATTTGTACAACATACAGCTATTAACAGTTGGCTACCAGCAGTAGTTTGATATGGGCCTTGGCAAAGGAAAACTATTTAGTTCTATTGACTTTACTGTTCATTTGTTTCGTATTTTAGATTTATGTTTTTGCTTTTATTTATTGTCCGTCGACAAACTTACAGTTGAAGTCGGAAGTTTACCTACAGTAAGGTTGGAGTCAATAAAACTAGTTTTTCAACCACTCCACACATTTCTTGTCAACAGACTATAGTTTTGGCAAGTCGGTTAGGACATCTACTTTGTGCATGACACAAGTAATTTTTCCAACAATTGTTTACAGACAGATTATTTCACTTATAATTCACTGTATCACAATTCCAGTGGGTCAGAAGTTTACAAACACTAAGTTGACTGTGTCTTTAAACAGCTTGGAAAATTCCATATAATTATGTCATGGCTTTAGAAGCTTCTGTTAGGCTAATTGACATAATTTGAGTCAATTGGAGGTGTACCTGTGGATGTATTTCAAGGCCTACCTTCAAACTCAGTGCCTTTTTGCTTGACATCATGGGAACATCTAAAGAAATCAGCCAAGACCTAAAAAATTATAATTTTGTAGACCTCCACAAGTCTTGTTCATCCTTGGGAGCAATTTCCAAATGCCTGAAGGTACCACGTTCATCTGTACAAACAATAGTACGCAAGTATAAACACCATGGTACCACGCAGCCGCCATACCGCTCAGGAAGGAGACGTGTTCTGTCTCCTAGAGATGAATGTACTTTGGTGCGAAAAGTACAAATCAATCCCAGAACAACAGCAAAGGACCTTGTGAAGATGCTGGAGGAAACAGGTACAAAAGTATCTATATCCACAGTAAAACGTGTCCTATATTGACATAACCTGAAAGGCCGCTCAGCAAGGAAGAAGACACTGCTCCAAAACCGCCATAAAAAAGCCAGACTACGGTTTGTAACTGCACAAAAAGACAATGATCTTACTTTTTGGAGCAATGTCCTCTGGTCTGATGAAACAAAAATAGAACTGTTGGCTATAATGACCATCATTATGATTGGAGGAAAAAGGGAGAGGCTTGCAAGACGAAGATCACCATCCCAACCGTGAAGCACAGGGGTGGCAGCATCATGTTGTTGGGGTGCTTTGCTGCAGGAGGGACTGGTGCACTTCACAAAATAGATGGCATCATGAGGGAGGACAATTATGTGGAAATATTGAAGCAACACCTCAAGACATCAGTCAGGATGTTAAAGCTTGGTCGCAAATGGGTCTTCCAAATGGACAATGACCCCCACCATACTTCCAAAGTTGTGGCAAAATGGCTTAAGGACAACGAAGTCAAGGTATTGGAGTGGCCATCACAATGCCCTGACCTCAATCCTATAGAACATTTGTGGGCAGAACTGAAAAACCATGTGCGAGCAAGGAGGCCTACAAACCTGACTCAGTTACACCAGCTCAGTCAGGAGGTATGGGCCAAAATTTACCCAACTTATTGTGGGAAGCTTGTGGAAGGCTACCTGAAATGTTTGGCCCAAGTTAAACAATTTAAAGGCAATGCTACCAAATACTAATTGAGTGTATGTGAACTTCTGACCCACTGGGAATGTGATGAAAGAAATAAAAGCTGAAATAAATCATTCTCTCTACAATTATTCTGACATTTCACATTCTTAAAATAAGGTGGTTATCCTAACTGACCTAAGACAGTGAACTTTTACTAGTATTAAATGTCAGGAATTGTGAAAAAATGTTACGCCCTGACCATAGAGAGCCTTTTTATTCTCTATTTTGGTTACGTTGGGGTGTGACTAGGGTGGGTAATCTAGGTTGTTTTATTTCTATGTTGGCCTGGTATGGTTCCCAATCAGAGGCAGCTGTTTAGCGTTGTCTCTGATTGGGGATCATATTTAGGCAGCAATTTCCCCACTGGTTTTTGTGGGATCTTGTTTATATGTAGGTGCCTGTGAGCACTCCATAGCTTCACGTGTGATTTATTCTTTATTGTTTTGTTGTGCGGTTCACTTATAATAAAAAATGTCGAACCGATTTCACGCTGTGCTTTGGTCCGAATGTTCTTACGATGATCATGACAAAAATTGAGTTTAAATGTATTTGGCTAAGGTGTATGTAAACTTCCGACTTCATCTGTATATTGTTAGTGGATCCTCAGGGGAACTCTGAATCTGGTTAAAACAATCTTGATCTTTTTTTTTATTCACTCTATTATACAATTTGATGAAAGTTATGTTACTATATTGCCATGGTAAGCGTACATTTAAATTGCAACTTCGGTCTACACATGTATTACATCGAATTGTAATCTCATTTGATTTGTATGTTTTAAATCAATCGCCCTTTTCTATTTTAGGGATCCTGAGTAACGCAGCGGTCTAAGGCACTGCATAGCAGTGATAGAGGCATCACTACAGACCCGGGTTCGATCCCGGGCTGTATCACAACCGGCCGTGATCAGGAGTCCCATAGGTCGGTGCACAATTGTCCCAGCGTCGTCTGGGTTAGGCCGGGGTAGGCCGTCATTGTAAATAAGAATTTGTTCTTTTAACTTACTTGCCTAGTTAAATAAAGGTAATTTTTTTATATATACAGTATATATAATAATATTTTAAAGTGGTCCCGTTTAAGATTTAGGATTAGAATGATAAAAACAGAGAAGACAAATAGAGAGAGGAGAAAGAATTGTAGAGGTATTCTAGTGTGGTCCTCATTCCTGGGCCCTTCAGATCACTCTCCCTTTATCTCTCTCTCCCCCCTCTCTCTCTCTTCTGCTCTCTCTGTCACTCCTGAGTTCAGTCTGCCTAGGGTCGTGGTTGCTGTGGCAACCATTGTAGAAAAGTGGCCTTTACAATGTGTGTCAGATAGTTAGTGGGGCAAAGGGAGGGTGAGAGAGGAGAAGGGGAGTGTGAGTGTGTGTGTGCCGTGTCTGTGTGTGTGTGTGTGTGTGCGTGTGTGGGTGGGATGAGTGGGAGGGTGGCGTCGAGGATCACAGAAGACATGTCAGCCTCTCACTCCCAAATAGCTCCATGGCACTCCCTCTGACAGACAGACAAAACAGAACCCCCGCGCTCACACAATGACCTACCTCATTACACGCGTGCAGGACCCTCAGTGCATCTACACCCTGCCAGTGACAGACACACACACACACACACGCACACACGCACACCCTTCCTTGCTAACTAAATTCCTTCTCCTCTCCAGACTATAAGCGTGTAGTGGATGCCTCTATTCCTGGGGAGAACTACCGCTGCTGGCCATCCTATCAGCACGATGGATGTCTGCTGTCAGTCTACAGCATCACAGAGGCTATTGGTGTATGTGAGAGCCACGCCCAGTGCCGAGCATTTGTACTGACCAATCAGACAACCTGGACAGGTAAGAGTTAAATGAATGTGTTCACGCTACAGTGTTATCATTGTATTGTATTGTACACACACACACACACACACACACACACACACACACACACACACACACACACACACACACACACACACACACACACACACACACACACACACTTAATTGTAGCGCAGTCTGAAAGGAGCACATCAGCATGGCAATCACTAATCGTAATTGAACCAGGACAGCACTTTCACATTCATTCTCTTCACTCTTCATCCTCTCCTCCCCTGTCATACAGTATATCTCTCACCGCAGTTCTTTCTTTTCAGTCTTTTTCAATTATTTTGTACATCTCTGGCATTGTACGATTGTCATTGCATTCATGCAATGAACCAGTAATACATTGTAGAAGGGAAGCACGTGCTTTAGGTTACATTCTGCTCATTTAACATAATGTCTTCAACTTTACGGTCTCTCCTACTTTTCTACTTTTTATTCACGTGTTTACTTTTTTTCTTCTTCTCTGTCTACAGGTCACCAGCTTGTATTCTTCAAGACGGGCCCTGCCAGTCTAAAGTCTGCCAAGGGACGGGTCACCTACGTCAGAGTGGGCAGCTGAACCAAAGGAGAGGGAGGAGACTTAACTACCAAACCTTCTTCTGATTGGCTAACCTGATCCTGGGGCATGCCCTCACGGCATAGTGAGCCACCCCATTGGATGGGTCGGGCAGAGGGAGTGTAAGATGGATCCTAGACCACACCCTCCAGTGTGAACCTCCACGGGCCGTAAAGAAGGCTAACCCAAACCAGCTCCCGCTGAAGTGCAATAATAACTCAAGGAGAACATTTATCGTAACATAGATGTTGATGATCTGTCCGCCATTCAATGTATAAACGTGACTATTTTTCGGTTGTGCCGGCTTTTAGCTCAGGGTATGGTGAGGTTACCCTTCTAGCTAAGAGGGGTGAGAATGTATCCCTGTGGTCAGATGCCCCTCCTGTGCCCCCTAAACTACCTTCACATATCTGGTCAGAAGGATCTCCTTCTGGTACTGTAGAGTGTTTAATCATTGTTCTGTGAAGGCTTCGAGGCGGCCTCATTATGAAGCATCAGCCAATCATCAAACAATAGGAAAGGTACTCAACAAACATATTCCAATTTTTTTCTCCAAATTAGGGTTGGGTTCAATCTGTATCGCTGAAGGTCAGTGTTATAGCGTGATTTAAATTTAAAGGCAATGTTCCCGCCCGATTGCATTCCCGGTAAAGGCTGCGTATGTCGGCTGAATCGGAAATGACCTTTACATTTCGATTGTGCAATGTGACGTTTTAGCGATACTTACTGAATCGAGCCCTAGGACTAGTTCAATCGTGCGTCTTTATGCAATGTTCAGGCTTTATTCTAGGTGGAAACAAAGGTATTGGCAAAGGACTGATGTTCCAGTGTTACTGTGACGTCTTAGTCAGTTAATAAGCTCTTGTTTTTTTATTCTCTGACGCTGAGTGCTGCTCAGACTTTCTCCCTCCTTCCCGACCCTGTCTCTCTTTCTCTATTTCCTTTCCCTTCCTCTGTCTTGTGTTAGATCCACAGCACTTTCGATTAAGTCAAACAGGGGTTCTCTATGCTTTCAAAAAGCAACTCAATAAGTAATTGATTTCCACGTCTTGGTGGCTGAAGAATCTGTTCTTATAGAACAGAGGATTGTAACAGCTGAGTTATCAGATCAAATATCTTCTATTTCAATCCTATGTTGATGAAAACAAAGAAATTGTTCTCGTATGGGAAAATCAAGGACTTATTTGGAATATTGTGTCATTGTTGATTTTGCATGTTGACCAAATGTAATGTAGTGTAGTGACCTCCTTGAGAGGGTCACTTTTTTGATCATTTTGTATTTATTGAGAACAGTGTGTGTTGGTTCCTGTCCCACTCCTGGGTCGCGTTCATTAGGCACCAAACGGAAGAAAAGGGACTAAAACAGGAAGGGATTACCCAAACTTGTCCAAAAAGAAATTCTCATTTTCGTTTTCTGTTGCAAAACGCTTTGCCCTAATGAATATGACCCTAGGTTTAGAGAAAACACAGCAGGAAGTAATCTCCATCTATTCTAATTTCCTAAGGAAATGTGACACGAACCTTTAGATAAATAATCAGACAAGTATCAAAGAGCTCTTGCTTTCAGTGAAAGCAGAACATTCTGGAAAAAAATGACCAAAAGTGAATTTGACAAAAGCTTTAACACTGTGTAGGCTGTTCATTGATGTATATAATGATGATAATGATGAGATGGCTATTTTTATATGGAAAAATACAAAACTTGTGGCAAATGAGACGTCTCTCTCTCACTCTCTGTGATTATTTGAGTTACAGATCTTTTTATTTAATTACAGAAAACCCTATGTAGTATATACAGTGCATTTGGAAAACATTTTGTCACGTTATATTCTTATCTAAAATTGATTAAATAGATTTTCCACTCATCAATCTTCACACAATACACCATAATGACAAAGCATGTTAGCAAAGTTATAAAAAATTGAAAAATTAAATACCTTATTTACAGTATTCAGACCCTTTGCTATGAGACTCAAAATTGAGATCAGGTGCATCCTGTTTCCATTGATCATCCTTGTTTCTACAACTTGATTGGAGTCGACCTGTGGTAAATTCAATTGATTGGACACGATTTGGAAAGGCACACACCTGTCTATATGAGGTCCCACAGCTGACAGTGCATGTCAGAGCAAAAACCAAGCCATGAGGTCAAAGTAATTGTCCGTAGAGCTCCGGGACAGGATTGTGTCGAGGCACAGATCTGGGGAAGAGTACCAAAACATTTCTGCAACATTGAAGGTCCCCAAGAACACAGTGGCCTCCACCATTCTTAAATGGAAGAAGTTTGGAACCACCAAGACTCTTCCTAGAGCTGGCTGCCCGGCCAAACTGAGCAATCGGGGAAGAAGGGCCTTGGTCAGGGAGGTGAACAAGAACCCGATGGTCACTCTGACAGAGCTCCAGAGTTCCTCTGTGGAGATGGGAGAACCTTCCAGAAGGACAGCCATCTCTGCAGCACTTCACCAATCAGGCCTTTATTGTAGAGTGGCCAGACAGAAGCCACTCCTCAGTAAAGGCACATGACAGCCCACTTGGAGTTTACTAAAAGGCACCTAAAGACTCTCAGACCATGACAAACAAGATTGTCTGGTCAGATGAAGCCAAGATGGAAATCTTTGGCCTGAATGCCAAGAGTCACGTCTGGAGGAAACCTGGCACTGATGCATGGTGGTGGCAGCATCATGCTGTGGGGGTATTTTTCAGTGGCAGGGACTGAGAGACTAGTCAGGATCGAGGGAAAGATGAACGGAGCAAAGTACAGAGAGATCCTTAATGAAAACCTGCTCCAGAGTGCTCCAGGTTCACCTTCCAGCAGGACAATGACCCTAAGCACACAGCCAAGATAACGCAGGAGTGGCTTCGGGACAAATCTCTGAATGTCCTTGAGTGGCCCAGCCAGAGCCCAGACTTGAACCTGATCGAACATCTCTAGAGAGACCTAAACATATCTGTGCAGCAACGCTCCCCATCCAACCTGACAGAGCTTGAGAGGATCTGCAGAGAAGACTGGGAGAAACTCCCCAAATACAGGTGTGCCAATCTTGTAGCGTCATACCCAAAAAGACTTGAGGCTGTAACCGCTGCCGAAGGTGCTTGAACAAAAAGTACTGAGTAAAGAGTCTGAATACTTATGTAAATGTGATATTTAATTATAATATTTTTTTTTACATTTGCAACCATTTCTAAAAACCTGTTTTTGCTTTGTCATTATGGGGTATTGTTTGTAGGTTGATGAAGGGGGGAAAAAACAACAATTTAATCCATTTTAGAATAAAGCTGTAACGTAACAAAATGTGGAAACACTTTCCAAATGCACTGTATATAGATAGTAGATAATTGTTTAGTTAACAGTACAGGTTATTACTGTAGGGGTACAGTACAGCCTGTGATGGTGTTGATTGGCCTAGTGAATGCCCATCCCATCTGATGTACCTGTCACCTGATGAAATGATTGAGGACACATTTCTCTGGTATCACCCCAGAGTACTGGCCCATTGTGAAAACCAAAAAACCACACAAACACATGGAGATGTGTTTCTCATTCTTCACTTCTAGAGACGGAGAAATGCAAGGGGGAAAAGTCTGCAAAAAAAGGAGTAAGAGAGTGTGTGTGTTTTGAGAACAAACATCATTTTACAATCATGGAACTATTTGGACAGAGTGCGAGTTAAAGAGGCCCTTGAAGCTGGCATGTGCCTGCAGCCCATCTGGACCGGTCCTGGGTCACTGGCTTAAAGAGCTGCAGAGAGCCAAGGGGCTGGGGGAGTGGGGGCCTGGTTGTGGGGCTAAGGGCCCCCAATGGAAGTCCTGAAGGGGCCCTTCAAGCACCCAGGAAAGAAAACAACATCTTAATGAAGAGAACACACTCTTTGGTTTACCCCCCCCAACTCTTCATGAAGTGTACGTGTAGGGAGGGCCTGTTTGTGTGTGTGTGTGTGTGTGTGTGTGTGTGTGTGTGTGTGTGTGTGTGTGTGTGTGTGTGTGTGTGTGTGTGTGTGTGTGTGTGTGTAAGGCTCTTTGTCTGACCGTTCCAGTGGAAAGAAGTCCGTGTGACCTTTGGCCCCTAACCTTTTCACCTCAGAGTGGGCAGGACAAAGGGAAAGGCTGTTAAACAGTGAGAGAGGGAGGCATGGGACTCTGGGAGCATCCTATAGAGGGGAATCCTTTTTCCCATTGAGTGTTCAAAGGCTGCTTGTGTCAACACACACATACTCTCTACAACTTAATCAGTGGTGATTTTGGTCACAGGGTAACTGGGGCAGAAATACAGGGAGTGACAAGCATATGCACATTTACACACACACGCACGCACGCACGCACGCACGCACGCACGCACGCACGCACACACACACACACACACACACACACACACACACACACACACACACACACACACACAAAATGTGGAGGACCTTTTCAGAAGAGGGGCAAGGAGGAGTCTTGATAAAGCATGGAGCGATCTACTGAAACAACACACTAAAGTGAATGTGCAGGTCTACTCATGTTAATGACAGAGTTACACAACATGGTGGGTCGAGCCCTGAATTCTGATTGACTGACAGACGTGGCATATCAGACCATATACCACGAGTATAACAAAACATTTAAAAAAATTATGTTATAATTACGTTGGTATCCAGTTTATAATAGCGATAAGGCACCTCGGGGGTTTGTGATATATGGCCAATATACCACGGCTAAGGACTGTGTCCAGGCACTCTGCGTTGCGTCGTACTTAAGAACAGCCCTTAGCCGTGGTATATTGGCCATATACCACACCTCCTTGGGCCTTATTGTTTCATCTACCTCTCCTGTTCCCGGGGAGCAATGTGAGTAAATAAGTGTGAGTAGATACACGGTAGACATTATTAATCATATGCGTTCACGGTCTCACACATTCCCCGACGACCCTGTGGTCACGCATGTAGTCCCCCCTGGACTGGAACCACTGGTTGTACTGTTTAATAGACTGGTGTGTTCCAGTGTACCAGCAGCTGTTCCCCATATAACAGACAGCCTGGGAGTCCAGTAAATCAGGACCAGCCATCCCCAAAAACCATCGCTCCAAAACAAACCAACCAGCATAATATGTAACCAAATGTGTCTGTGTAGAGACTGTGTGTCTGTACATGTGTTTTTGTGTGCGTGTGCGTGTGCGTGTGGTGACGCTAACGGTTTGTTTAGAGAATGTCTGTCTATCTGGGCTTGTATGTGTTAGCTTGTATGCGGCTGTTGATGCATGAATGTGTGTGATTGCTGTGTATTATAAGCTAGTGGGAAGACCGCTTTCTTTCTTCTGGACACAAAACAAACAAGAAGACACCTGCCATGTGCTTCATATCAAGAGGGACAGGTTTGAAATTGGTTGATTTCATGTTAGAGTGATTTTTTTTTGTTGCTTTGGTGCCAGTTAAAAATGGTGGAGGAGAAGGAGAGGGATAGAGTGGAAGACAGAGGGAGAGAGAAAGAGAGGGAACGAGAGAAGGAGGGAGAGCGAGAGAGAAACTTATCCCTAGCCTAGCGTCTTTTGTATGAGGGACAGGAAGAGCGAGGGGAGTGTCTCCAGAGAGAGGGGCAGCATCTGTGTTTTATTGGCCTGGGGGATTAGGGCCTTTCCTGAGGTGGAGCCTGGGGGCCAGGGGGGACTAGAGTGGGGTTGGAGGGGCAGGGGCAGGGAGGGCCAGAGGGCCTCCTCGGGGCTAAAGGCTGCTAATGAGAGACAGACAGATATGTCAGAGACAGACAGAGACATGGCAGCTATAGGCAGGTTGGAGCTAGAGGGAAGTTGGGCATTGGGCGATGGTATTGTTGTAGATCACCATATGAATCACACTTCAATGCAGAACATCAGTCAGAGTGTGTGTGTTATATGTTTGTGGGTGCCTGCATGCATGTATGTGTGTGCATGTTTGTGTCAGTAGGTTGGTGGTACCTTAATTGGGGAGAACGGGTTTGTAGTAATAGCTGGAGTGGAATGGTATAAATTACATCAAACACATGGTTTCCACGTGTTTGACGCCATTCCATTTGCTCTGTTCCAGCCATTATTATGAGCCTTCCTCCCGTCAGCAGCCTCCACTGATTTGCACCTCACAGTGGCTGCTGGCTGCACTTGCCCCATAGGCCCAACTGTGGCCCTAAGGGCCGACAACAGTAGCAGCATTGTCCTCTGTCACAGGGGCTCTCAAAACCTGCCTTTGTCTCAGCTATCCTGTGTCTCTCTCTAGCACTGTTGAGAGAGGCAACAATGGCAGCAATTGTTGGTGGTGACTACATGTGAACGTCTGGACATGACATTCAATCTAGGCATCAAGTGGCCTGGAGGTGAGTGGGGATGGAGGGATATAGAGGAAAGTGGTATTACCTCCACTGTCTTTCAACTCTCTTACTTACTCTCTTTCGCTGTCATACATACACGCGTGCACGCACATTGCACCCCCGCCGGACACACACACACTTCCAAGAATCAGTAACTCCAGTGGCGGTCGGTGCCATTTAAGACTATTCTTTATGAGCATGATCTTTTACAGCATTTATGACCATTTCTATGACAGCATATTGGATGACAGTCATTCACATTCCATTCACCCAGCGAAATGGAACATCCATAGGTTTAGGCCACTACATGACGCTAAAATGTTTCCTATACCCATCATGAGGTTGCTACAACCGAGCCTACAAATGAACGTTTATAACGTAGGCGCACACAGGTCGAGAGACAAATTGGAGTAATCAAGGTGGCAGACAGTGACACATTCAATACCGCCTTGCACACTCTTGCCTGCATCTAGTGGATTTGGATACTCACTAGTCCAAACAGTTGCAAAACATTCAAATTCAGGTAGGTCAGTCCCGTTTCGTTCCGTTCCGTTTGCTTCCTTTTTAAGAAACATTTTGCAACAGAGTCAGCAGAACCGCACACACAGTTCACTTTCATAGCAGCCACATACAGCATCAGCACTTTGCTCGTTCCTTCTCGCATCTACGTGTTCTCCTTGTGTCACCTTTATCCTTTACTTGTGGACTTCAGTGCACAACAACACAGCTTACTGCAACCAGGCGAAAACACCTCTCCAAGCCAAAACTTCATACCATAACCGCTTTCCTCTACACAGCTAACACGCTATTAAACACACAATCCAATCCATGTGTACAATCACGCAGTACAGTGTACAGCAAGCAGTTTAGCAGTTACACCGGTGGGCTCCGGTGGCACTAAATGAATAAAACCGAAAGCTTACCTTGAGTTGGAAGAGTTGCAGTGTTGGATAGCCTTCGCCAGCTATCTAACATACATATAATTCCCCTCTGTTTGATTCAGGTTGTTGAGTAGACTAAATTAGCTGCATTAGCTAGCTAAGTAAATAACATGCAGGCTAAGAAGAAGAAAAAAATAAAATTCATCTCTCTCTCTCTCTCTCTCTCTCTCTCTCTCTCTCTCTCTCTCTCTCTCTCTCTCTCTCTCTCTCTCTCTCTCTCTCTCTCTCTCTCTCTCTCTCTGCTGCGTCTCCTTAATTTTCGAAGATTTTATTTTGTTCCAAACTGTTCAACTTTTGTCTTTCTTTCTCTCTGAGTCAACTACTCACCACATGTTATCCACTCCCCTGCTAGCTAGCTGTAGCTTATGCTTTCAGTACTAGATTCATACTCTGATCCTTTGATTGGATGGACAACATGTCAGTTCATGCTGCAAGAGCTCTGATAGGTCGGAGGACATCCTCTGGAAGTCGTCATCATTACTGTGTAAGTCTATGGAACGGGGTTAGAACTATAAGCCACCTGGGTTTTGTATTGAAGTCAATGTACCGGCAAGAGGAATAAGGAAGCTAGCTGTCCTCCGGCTACATCATGGTGCTACCCTACAGAGTGCTGTTGAGGCTACTGTAGACCTTCATTGCAAAACAGTGCGTTTTAGTCAGTTATTTGGTGACGTGAATGTATTTAGTATAGTTTTATCTAAAAAGGATAACTTTTTTAATGTTAGAGGAGTAGGATGGTCCTCCCCCTCCTTCTCTGAGTAGCTTCCACTGAGTAACACTTTATTTTCTCAGCTCACACTTGGGCAAAGGCTAATTATCTGGATTGCCGCTTCACATGGAAGCTCTTAGAATCTCTGATGGGAGAAAAGAAACACAGAATCAGAAGCAGGTATGAAACGTCCTGTGGTCTGCTACTGGCCAGCTCTGAGTTCTACAGTGTGTTCTTAGCACTTTAATGACTGTTTATACTTCCAAGAAATCTCTCCTCATAAACAATCCACCTGATTACACAACTACCAAACTATTACACATGTTCACTTCAACCGGTAGCTTTAAAGGGATTTAGAAGTCTGTAACAACGGTAAAAACCTAAGAGAGACAGAGAGACACCGGATGTGGTGTACTTTACTGTGGTTCTCAGGCATAGGCATACTCATCACCGAGTAGAAAATACACACCGGCCATTCTACATATCTGGAATATTATGTAATCAAAACGAGACAGACTTTATCCAATGGGAGAACAAGCCACATATCATGTGATTAACTCACAACCAATGTAAACAGACTTTGACTGCATTAGACATGGAGCCAGAGACCTAAGGGGTATAGTCTAGCTCAGCTGACAGTGTGGCAAGCTAGCACAGCCTGGCAGAGAGAGAGAGAGAGAGATCTCTTACCAGGGACCCCACTGTGTACTGTGTTAACAACAGACTGTCAACACCTTGGGAGGGGAGAGAGCAAGTGTGTCCCCAGAGCTAGCAGCTGACAAGCAGGGAACTGAACTTCTGGTTATGTCCATCCCGTAATTGTCCATTTACTGTCATTTATGACTGATGGTGTTCTTTCAGTGAGTGAATGTGACAGTGGGGCAGGGGTTTCAAAAGCACACAGGGTAGGTGTTCGAGGGGGCAGAATCACAGATGAGAGTCTGTGAGAGCCAATGCAAGAGCTTGGGACTATACGGCTCTATCTGGGTTTTTTTGTCAAGAGTAAAGCCTTCACATTGGCAGTTTGACTCAAATCGAAAAAAAATTCATATCTGACTCGAATCTGTTCTTTTTCCTGCAGTCTGAACAGTCAAAAAGCACATGGAATAGGCTATTTCAAGCCACATTTTAAACCACCTTCGTAGGTGGTTTGAAGTTACATACAAATCTGATTCTTGGCCATGTGACTTGTGTCTGAAAGGTCAAATCTGATTTATTTGCCCTCAAGGTGTTTTTATACTGTTGGCAGAGATTGTTGCTCGCTAGCTACTCTGTTGACAGTTTGACAAGGACACGTGGTAGCTAACTAGCTTGTTATTTATTTACAAACAAATTAGTGAATGTACTCGGAAGGTAATCAGCTACCTAGCTAGCTAAGTGACCGCTGTGACTTGCCAAAAAGAACTACTTTGAAAGACGGATCATCTTATCCTTTGAGGTTTTAAAAGTGTTCCTACACTATGACTTTGAACAGGCAAAGCAACTAGGAAACATCCATGGCAGGCTTTGTTCTCAGCTTAGCTTGCTACAGAACTGCTGAGTGATAGGAAGCAGAGCACCACCACCAATCAGCCTACACCACTGCGCGCACACCAGTCGTTACTATGACAACTAGCGTAGCCATGTCTGAACACACACATCCAATGTGGTCACTTGTTAACTTGCTGTTTTGGACAGTCCGTTTCCCAAAACGGATAAAAAAAGAAAACTGATTTGAGAATTAAGGCCTGCAGTCTGAACAAGGCTTTATTTACATAACCTTGTTCTGTTCAATGTTCTATAAAGTACGCTAAATACCCCAATCCATATTGTTCAATTCAAAAGAATATGATATAGAATTTGCTGACGTTACTCAAACCAATGAGGGTTCGGAACATTAAAGCCAATTATCTTCGAACATTTTTTTTGCAGATAGAACTGTATTGTCCCAATATGGGGAGTGGTGCCAGAAAGAGTTACAGAGAGAGCAGAGAGAGTATATGTAAATGAGTAGCTTCCTGACACAATCGTACACTAATACAAAAAAGTTCCAAAAGGGTTCTGCTGTTCTCCCCATAGGAGAACGCTTTTTGGTTCCAGGTTGAACCCTTTTTGGTTCCAGGTTGAACCCTTTTTGGTTTCAGGTAGAGCTCTTTTGGGTCATATGTTCTACAAAAAAATCTAAAGTTATACCCTGAACCAAAATGTGTTCTTCAACGGCTTCTCCTTCTAGACTCTAGATAGCATTTTTTCCCTGTGAGTGAAGGGACAGCCAGTGGAACGACCAGCCAGGGCAATAACATTGCTGCCTTTGCCTCGATCATTACTGAATTATTGTCCACATTCAATATTACTGTGTTGTCCTGTTAATCGTTGTTACTCATTTATTTGATACGTTTCTATATATTTGCTTTGGCAATGTATGAGGTAATACTTTCCATGACAATAAAGCCTTTTGAATTGAATTGGATTAATTGAGAGAGAAAGAGAGAAAGAGAGAGAGACAGGGAGCGAGAGAGAGGTACAGACAAACAGACAGACGGACTGGATTGAGGCAATGATAGAGAGACACACAGACTCAAATAAAGGGAGTCAGGGTGGCGGTCCTTGCCCTTTCATCCCTAATGCCCTGATACCCACAAGGCGCCAGGCTTACAAGGCTGCAACACGTGTGTGGCACAGAGAAGGTGACGAGGGAGAGGGGAGTAGAATGGAAGCTCTGAATTGCCTCTCTCTCTTCCTCCCTCTTGCTCTCTCTGTCTGTCTGTCTCTCTGTCTGATGTAGTCAGGGGTCGTTCCAAGGTCGTCTGGCAGTCACCCAGGTTCTCCTGACTCCCCCCCCTTTCCCCAGCTCTCTATACGGCCCTGCATTCTACACTCACACACACACAGACACTACAGAATGAGGGAGGACACACACACACACACACACACACACACACACACACACACACACACACACACACAGAGAGAGAGACGTCATTATCACAAAGCAATTCTAAACACGTTTTTGACGACAAAGAAAACATTGCTCATGGAACAACTGAGTTGAACAATTCTTAAACAAACCTAAAAAGAGCCTTTTCTTTAGGAAAGAGGAATGCCATAGAGGAGCATGGAGCCGGGAAAAATCCCACCAGATTCCCATCAGTCCTGATGCTATCAGAGGGCATTGTGGGTGACTGGCTCTTGACAAGGAAGTAATCAGCACACGCCGTGGGCATGCAAGGCACTGTCTGGGCACCCAGCACACGCAACCATGCCACCCAGGGTGAGGACATCTGAGTTCATTGTGCCCACACTGCCCAGTGTGCCAACTAGGGAAGGAAGTCTGCCTGCCTGACATACAGAGAGGGTTTGGGTATGGGTGAGTTGGGAAGAAAAACAGCTCCAAGCTTCAAACTGTACCTCAGGTTCAAACTCATACTGAGCTGTCAGGAAACGTGTTTAGTTTTACTGCATTTTTTAAATCTGTCCTCTAATTAATAATGTAATGTACCAATGTCTTGGTAATGTTTTGTGGTTTGAATTTACAGTGACACCTTGGAAATGCAAGGTGTCATTACAATACGATGTCATGGGTGGATAAGCAAGAAAATTGACATTCTCCTCTTTCCGGGGGTGTGTTTCATACAGTATGTAGCAAAATGAGCTGTGTTACCTCATTTACATTCAATTTCAATCTGTATGTGTGTGTTTGTGTGTGTGTGTCAGTGGAGGCTCCTCTGAGGAGGAAGGGAAGGACCATCCTCCTCAGTGAATTTCATAAAAATGTAAATAGTGAAACATGAAAAAATATATCCTTTTTAGATAAAACTGTACAAAAATATTAATGTAACCAAATAACTGAATTAAACACACTGTTTTGCATTGAAGGTCTACAGTAGCCTTAACAGCACTCTGTATGTAGGGTAGCACAATGTTGTAGCCGGAGGACAGCTAGCTTCCGTCCACTTCTTGGTACATTGACTTCAATACAAAACATAGGAGGTTCATGGTTCTCACCCCCTTCCATAGACTTACACAGTAATTATGACAACTTCCAGAGGACGTCCTCCAACCTATCAGAGCTCTTGCAGCATGAACTGACATGTTGTCCACCCAATCAAAGGATCAGAGAATTAATCTAGTACTGAAAGCATAAGCTACAGCTAGCTAGCCCTGCAGCTACAGCTAGCTAGCCCAAGGTAAGCTTTTATTAATTTATTGCCACTTGGCTTGCCAGTGTAACTGCTAAACTGCTTGCTGACTGTACACTGTACTGCATGATTGTAGCGGGTTTACTATGATATGGTGACAGCGATGGTGACAGCGATGTAGGCTGTGTGTAGAGGTTAGCGATGATGATATGAAGGTTTGGCTTGGAAAGGTTTTTTTGCCTGGTCATAGAGATCTGATGTGTTGTGCACTGAAGTCCACAAGCAAAGGGAAAAGGTAAGAGGAGGAGAGAATGAAGATGAGAGAAAGAATTTATACAACGAGCAAAATTATCATGGTGTTTGTATGTGGCTGCTATGAAAGTATTAATTCCGCCGATTCTGTTGAAAAATGTTTCTTAAAAGGAATCAAACAGAATGAAACAGGGATAAACATACCTGAATTTGTCCAATAGAAACTCTTATTTGAAACTATTTGGCCTCCTTTCCTTCCAGTTCTCTGCTGCCAATGACTGGAACGAATTTCAAAAATCACTGAAGCTGGAGACTCATATCTCCGTCACTAACTTTAAGCTCCAAGATCACTGCACCTGTACATAGCCCATCTGTAAATAGCCCATCCAACTACCTCATCCCCATACTGTTATTATTATTATTTCTTCTCCTTTGCACCCCAGTATCTCTACTTGCACATTCATCTTCTGCACATCTATCACTCCAGTGTTGATTGCTAAATTGTAATTATTTCGCCACTATGGCCTATTTATTGCCTTACCTCCTTTATCTTACCTCATTTGCACACACCGTATATAGACTTTTTTTCCCTATTGTGTTATTGACTGTGTGTTTGTTTATTCCATGTGTAACTCTGTTGTTGTATGTGTCAAACTGCTTTGATTTATCTTGGCCAGGTCGCAGTTGTAAATGAGAACTTGTTCTCAACTAGCCTACCTGGTTAAATAAAGGTGAAATTAAAATAAATAAATAAATAAATGATTACACCCTAGATTAGCTAGATGCAGGTAAGAGTGTGCAAGGCGGTATTGAATGTGTCACTGTCTGTCACCTTGATTACTCCAATTTGTCTCTCGACCTGTCGCACATTACATTATACATTTTCATTTGTAGAATTGGTTGTAGCAACCTCATGATGGGTATATGGAAATTCTAGTATCATGTAGCAGCCTAAACCTGTCGATGTTACATTGAGCCGAGTGAATGGAATATGAACGACAGTCATCCAATATGCTTTAACATAAACAGGACCATGCTCATTTAAAAAAAAGATCTTCCTCCCTTATCTTACAAACTTACAAAAAAATTGAAGCTGAAATTATGATTTTATTTTAGGAATAAGGCCTGTTTTTTTTTGAAGCCAGAAGGAGGCTAGTATCAGCTACATTTATGCCTTTACTAGACTTTGGGGATATTTTATATATGAATGCTTCCGCTCAGTGTTTGAGATCAATTGACACCCTTCACCACTGCACTTTGTATACCAGGGTTGGCTGGCCTTCTCTAGTCACTTGTAGGCTCAGTCACTGGCATACTTTTATTTACAAAACCATTTTGGGTTTACTACTTTTTTATTTGTGCTTTTTTATTGCGGTGAAATGTGGTGGGTAATCTCCTCGTTCGCAGGACTTTATCCTGCTAACTGTTCCAAATGTCTGAACTGAATTTGGTAAAAGGGCTTTTATGTACTCTGCGCCATCGTCTTGGAACGCCTTACAAAATACTTTTAAACTGGAAGAACTTGTCCCGACCCGGTCTTTTTAAATCACTGATGAATGATCTTGAGACTGATTCCCTGATCTGTCAATGTGTTTAATTTGATGTTTTTGATTTTGTTATACTCTTGTGAATTCAATGGTTTTTACTAGATTACTTGTAGTTTTCATGTTGTCTGTCTGTAATTGTGTAATGACTTGATGCTGCCTATCTTGGCCAGGACGCTCTTGAAAAAGAGATTTTAAATCTGAATGAGCCCTTCCTGGTTAAATACAGGTTTAATAATAATAATAATAAAATCTTAAACATTAACGACCACCACTGGTGTGTGTGTGTGTGTGTGTGTGTGTGTGTGTGTGTGTGTGTGTGTGTGTGTGTGTGTGTGTGTGTGTGTGTGTGTTTGTGTGTGTGTGTGTGCGTGTGTGTACATGCGTGCGTGTGTGTACATGCGTGCGTGTGTGTACATGCGTGCGTGTGTGTACATGCGTGCGTGTGTGTACATGCGCAGGCATGTGTGCGTGCATGTGTGCGTTTGTGTACAAGCCAGGACACCAGAGCATATTTTAACTCCCTGTACTGGGCCGATGCATTCCCTGGCAAATACAGTTCTATACTCCTAACTCCGTCACAGGCCTGGAAACAACGTTGATTTACAATCTCAACCTGCAATAACTCACATGTGATTGTCAGAGACCACTGGCTGCATTCCCTTTGTCTTCATGACTCTATCTCCTCTGGACTAATACAGTGATACAGTACACTCCTAATGTTGCACAATGCATGATACATCAGGGAGGCTCTCTGAGTCTGTTTGTGAGGTCAGTGTGTGGGAATATGGGAGGTATGTCTGGGGAGTGTGTGTGTGTCTGAATATATTTGTGAATCTGTGTGGTTGTGTGTGTGTGTGTTTGTGTGTGTGTCTGAGTGTGTGAGTTCATGTGAGCGAGACCCCAATTAATCCAACACTCTTATCTCCAGTATCTTCCTCACTATCACTGGAGGCACAAATGCTGAGTCCTTACATGTGTTGTTTGGAGCCGGGGACAACCAGAACACTGTGTCCTATCAGTATATAGTGACAGGTCTGATAACACTGCCTCCAGGGCAGCCCGCCTGAAAGCTGAAATGCACACTGTCCTCCCCCTTACCTCCCCTCTTCCTCTCCACTCTCTCACCCACTCTCTCTCTCTCTTCCTCTTTGACTCATCTATCTTCCGCTCTTACCTCTCATCCACTGTCTATTTCCCTCTCTCCTATCTCACGCACTCAGTCTCTCTTCTCCTCTCCACAGCTACCCTCTTCTCCCTCTTCCACCCCTACCTTACCTCAACCTCTCTATGCACACCTCCCCCTTCTCTCACCCCTTCCATCTTCTCTTTCCACAGCTCTGGACACCCCCCCCTCTTTCTCTCCCCCCCCCCCTCCGCTCTCTTTATCTTCCTGTCTTATCAGGGGAATGTGGTTGGGAAGGTCAGGGCAGCTGGTCAGGGTCAGAGGTCAAGCAGTGGAGCAGCCAGTAGGTCGGCCACTCTCTCAGGCTTTAATTAATAACCCCTTCAGACCTGGTTTATCTGACGCTGGGATCTAGGGTCTGGGGTCTGGTTCCGGGAGGGGGGGGGGGGGGGGGGGGGGGGGACTTGTAGGACCGTAAAGCGTGTCAGAGTAGTAGTCCTGATCTAGGATCTGTTGTGTCCTTTTCAAAAAACATAATGGATAAGACTAAATGGACAGATCCTAGATCTGCAATCCTACTCTGAAACACTTTACGGTCCTACAAGTCCCCACACCCTCCCTCCCGGATCCATTGTGGATATGAGCCCAAGTCAGTTTACCCTCACTGAGCCACTAATGGAATGCCACTTCTAGGTCTGAGATATCCACATAAGCCAAGAGGGAATAGTGGGACCCCATCTCACAAGCACCAATAAATTAGCAACTTGGATTGTATAGGTTTAGATGGCCATGTTCCCATGCCGTGAGTCTTGACCTACAAAAACAGGCCAATCTATGTGCAGTCTTTCGTTCCTGTCTAGAAGTAACAAACACAGCTGATTTAATATTTTAACATATGATGAAATGTGGATATACAGTACCTACCCACGTGAAAGGAGTAAATGAAGACTATACCCATTTCTATGTACAAGGTTCTGTTAAACGTCAGGTAGTCCCTGAGGAGACATACCTCTACAGAGTACCTAACCCGGATCCGGGAGCACCCCCCACCTCCCCCACACTGATTAGCATCGCTAGCATAGCGTCACAATTAAATAGTAGCATCTAAATATCATTAAATCACAAGTCCAAGACACCCAATGAAAGACACAGATCTTGTGAATAAAACCACCATTTCAGATTTTTTAAATGTTTTACAGGGAAGACAAAATATGTAAATCTATTAGCTAAACACGTTAGCAAAAGACACCATTTTCTTACTCCAACAGTTTCTTACTCCATCAGGTGCTATCACCAATTCGGCTAAACTAAGATATTGATAGCCACAAACCAACAAACAAATTCATAAGATGACAGTCTGATAACATATTTATGGTATAGCATAGTTTTTTTTTTTTAAATGTGCATTTTTCAGGTATAAATCACAGTTCTACATTGCAGCTGCAATCTGATATAGTGCTGATGCAGCTAGAACAATTACAGAGACCAACGTTATATAACTAATTACTTGTCTTAAAACATTTCAGAAAAAATACACAGCGTACAGACATTGAAAGCCCAACATCTGGTGAATCCAAACAATATTTCAGATTTTTTAAATGTTTTATAGCGAAAACAAAATGTATCGCTAAATTAGCATAACCAGGCCAGCCAGAACCAGCTGGACGCGCGCGACCAGTTCACATGCACGACAGATATATGAAATAACATCGTAAATTGGGTCTTACCATTGCTGGTCTTTCATCAGAATGTTGATCAAGGTGTCCTTAGTCCTGATGAGTCGTTCAATCCATTCACAATGGCAACCTCCCCTCTTCATTTAGCCTGGGTACTGGTCGACTGGCACGGTCCATGTCCAAAGTTAAAAAACTCAAAGAACGGAACACGGCAAAACTCCCGAAAAAATTCTAATAATCTGATTAAACTATATTGAAAAAACATACATTACGGTGATATGGTCACATGTATCAAACAAACTTCGACACGGAGATAGTTTTCATCCGTAACGTCAGCATAACAAAAGACAATGCCACCTCTGAAAACGCGCATTTCAGAAACCGGAAGTTGTCGGTCACGCTAAAGAAATAGGTCTTATTTCACGTCAGTACAAGATAAACAAAAAATTTCTCCTCTGACGTCTTCCAGACACCCAGAGGAAGAAGAAGGAAGTGTGTTTCGGGTCATAGGTCGCGTGACCATATATAGGCAGAGCTTTGAAGCGAGCATACACATCTTGCAATCTTCTTCTGGCTCAGGGAAAGTGCTGTGAAATGACCTGTGTTTGACTCAGAGACTCAATTGGAACGGTTTTAGAAACCATAGCTTGTTTTCTATCCACTGGTATATGGTTATATGCATATAGTAACAGCAATAATTGAATAAGAGGCAGTTTAATCTGTAGAGGCAATTATGCTAATGCGAAACAGCACCCCCTGTATTCTCAAGAAATTAAAGGACGATCATAAAAACACACCATAGATATAGAAATGAGCACAGCACTGGTTATCAAGTTTAGGAAACGCATATCACCCTCCTGCTTTTCATCAACACACCTTAGAGCCCTACCTTAACCCCCCCCACACACACACTTTATCTCTCTCCCACTGGAGAGGTTTTAATCCCTATATTCTCCCTTCTTTCAGTTACTGCTTCTCCCTGACTGGGGATCAGCCAGCATTTCTTCATCACCACCGTAGCACGTCCAGGCGCGAGCCACCGCCAAACCTCACTGAACACTCAGAGCCATCTGTATGGCAATAAGCCCAGACAACTCTGTTTGTCCTTCAGCAGGTCGATTTATCAAGACAGGATCCACTGCCGAACCCTGAATATGGTGCATTGCCGCAGGTAAATCTAGATATTATAGCAGAATCGGTCACACACCTTTGATATCCACACACACACACACACACACACACACACACACACACACACACACACACACACACACACACACACACACACACACACACACACACACACACACACACACACACACACACACACACACACACACACACACACACACACACACACGTACATACAAACAAAAATTCAAGCAGGCACACGCATACAGGCAGGCAGGCATACACCCACAAAAACGCATGCACACACGCACGCAAGAGTGCGCGCACACACACATACACACACACACTCACACAGTGCCTCCAAAACCAGACACTAGGGGCAACACTACTACCATCTAGTAGACTTGTTTTTTTAAATTTATTTTTATTTTTTATTTTATTTTATCCCCTTTTCTCCCCAATTTTCGTGGTATCCAATCGCTAGTAATTACTATCTTGTCTCATCGCTACAACTCCCGTACGGGCTCGGGAGAGACGAAGGTCGAAAGCCATGCGTCCTCCGAGGCACAACCCAACCAAGCCGCACTGCTTCTTTAACACAGCGCGCCTCCAACCCGGAAGCCAGCCACACCAATGTGTCGGAGGAAACACCGTGCACCTGGCCCCCTTGGTTAGCGTGCACTGCGCCCAGCCCGCCACAGGAGTCGCTGGAGCGCGATGAGACAAGGAAAATCCCTACCAGCCAAACCCTCCCTATCCCGGACGACGCTAGCCCAATTGTGCGTCGCCCCACGGACCTCCCGGTCGCGGCCGGCTGCGACAAAGCCTGGGGGCGAACCCAGAGACTCTGGTGGCGCAGTTAGCACTGCGATGCAGTGCCCTAGACCACTGCGCCACCCGGGAGGCCCCTAGTAGACTTGGGTTTTGCGATGGCATTGTGGATGGGGATGGCACATGGGTGTAATCCCATCATTCTGGCTCATTTCTTTTTACCTATCCCAAATCTTAACCCTTAGGTTACTTTAACCATTTGGAATGACTGCCTAAACCTCACCTTTAACTTTGAAGTTTGACGTTTGGAGAAATGAAATGTTACAGAGCAGGAAGGGCAACCCAGGGTGTCAAAAACACTTTGAAATGGGACTTTTGGAGCAATGTGGATAAATGTCTAATTCTGCTGTGAGACTGTGAGAGTTTGTTGAACAGACAGTCACAGAGAACAATCAAACCAGTAAGACGGGTCAAGTATGGAGTAGTATTAGTTACTATTCTCAAATGTGGATGAATGCATTTTCTCGAATGGCTTCTTTTGACCAATGTCTTTCTTTATCGACAGGGACACACTTATACCAACTTCTGAAGATAGAATGACTAAGTTAGCATGATGAAATGTCCAATTCTTGAAATTGCTTAATTATTATTATTTTTTTACATTATCACATTGAGGTGTTGACCTGCAAATATTGCTCATGTCCTTACCCTCATTTTTGGGGATGTTTGGGTTTGGTATGTGTCCCTGTAATAAGAAATGGATGGGCCATAGGGCAGTTTGGGCAAATGCCAGACTGGCTGGTCCGTTGATCATGATCATTATTGGGGTAATAATGGGGGCAACATTATGTTTGGCTTGACATGAACCATTTCAGGACTGATGCTTTACTTGTCCCGAAAGCTCCAATCACATGATGACAGAAGGGAGTGCTACGGGGCGATAGTCATTTAGTTCAGCTACGTTTGCTTTCTTGGGTGCAGGAACACTGGTGGACATCTTCAAGCAAGTGGGGACAGCAGACTGGGATAGGGAGAGATTGAATGTATTCGTAAACGCTCCAGCCAGCTGGTCTGCGCATGCTCTGAGGACGCAACTAGGGATGCTGTCTGGGCCGGCAGCCTTGTGAGGGGTGATTCAATTTCTTCCTCGTGTCGGCCACGGAGAACGAGAGCCCACAGTCCTTAAAGCGGGCGTAGAAGGTGTTTAGCTTGTCCGGCAGCAAGACGTCAGTGTTTTGGCAGGTTTACCTTTGTAATCCGTGATTGTCTGTAGACCCTGCCAGAAAAACGTCTCGTGTCTGAGCCATTAAATTGCGACTCCACTTTGTCTCTATACTGACATTTTGCCTGTTTGATTGCCTTACAGTGGGAATAGCTACACTGTTTGTATTCAACCATATTCCCAGTAACCTTGTCATGGCTAAATTCAGTTTTGCGTGAATGCTGACATCTATCCACGGTTTCTGGTTTGGGTAGGTTTTAATAGTCACAGGAAGAACAACATCCCCATACACTTCCTGATGAACTTGTGTCCGTGCATACGTCAATGTTATTCTCAGAGGCTACCCGGAACACATCCCAGTCAGCGCGATCCCAAAAAATCTTGAAGCATGGATTCCGATTGGTCAGAGAAGCGTTGAATAGACCTTAGCACGGGTACTTCCTGTTTGATTTTCGTCCTATAGGAAGAGAGGAGCAAAATTGAGTTGTGATCTGATTTGCAGTGTTAGGGCGGGGAGGAGTGTTTGACCAGCACGAGTTCTACAGTCAGATAAGTGACTTTAACTGTTAGCAAAGCAAGAGCAAGAATCATTCCCCAGGTATTGATCATGTCTTGCAAATTACAATGACAATAATCATAATTGCATGTTCACGGCACCTTTCACTATCAGTATTCCATCTTTTTGTGTCCCTGTGTAATACGTGAATATGTTTGATGCCAGAAAAAAAACAAAATCATCTCTGAAAGGAATAATGTACATGGACAGATGTATTCTGATTTATTCTATGATTATATTCAAAGCAGGGAGCCAAAAAGAAAACAGAAGGATATACGGTGTCATATTATCCATTATTGGCCACCTTTATGGCTGTGACCAAACTGACAGTTTTATCAACATATAGTGTATTATGATATTCTGTACCTTATATATCCTTACACCTTATATATATCCACACAATCTTTTCCTCCTCTTATGCTTTCTGAGTGAGCCAAAGGGGACTGTGTTTGTACAAGCTAGCGGGACAAAAGGGGTCCAAGCACCCAGGCTAGTCCACGTTTGATCAGCCCGTTCCGCCACTTCACCCACTGCTCACACTAAAAGGAAAGAAGCAAAGATTCAATGGAGAAGTGGAATCTGCATTTCGGTTGAACGCATGGCAGCAAGTCTGAAAGGAAACCGTCCAGAAGATCTGAGAGCAATTCCAATAGTGAAAAGAAGAAAACCCACCGCGATACTATATAGCCTACTTTGGAGTTAAAGTATAAGCTGCGCTTTGGTGCGTTGTCAGCTGAGCACTGTCACAATGAATAACTTCAAAGAATGTCTTTGTGGTAAAGATCTTCAAACAGCATGCAGGCATCTGATTGGCTGATGAGGCTACTGGCGCACAGGACAGAGAATGGCGGCAGTGACCCAAACGAACCCAAGGTCTGTTTGAATCCGTAGCTCAGAGAAAGGGACAGATGCTTTTTTTCAGAGTAAAACATCTTTCTTTACAACAACTCATCCTTTCAGAGAAAGAGAGAGAGAAAAATAAAGAGAGAATGAGAGAGAGAGAGAGAGAGAGACAGAGTGAGCGATAGAGCAAAAGAGGGAGAGAGATCACCATTCAAGCAGACAAAACAGCTTTTGGTGACTCAATTTCAGTTATTGCCAAGGGTTAGATATTGTTTGTGATAGTTGACAATACGCTACAGCAGTAATACACGAGCTATAACTTATTCTGTAGACTAAATTAACACCAGAAAAGTATGAATAGAAGAGACAGCGGCTTCCATATGCACTCCATGAGACAGCTGTTGTTCTCATTGGCATTAAGGATGATGATGTCACTCCCATATCCCCTCTCCGGACCCCCATAACGGTGACACCCCCCCCAGACGTGGGCCGATGTTCGCACAGACTGCCTCTTTCAGGGGGATCCACTCCCAACCAGCAGGCGTGAAATTCCTCATTGCTGCGGCTCTTTCACTGGGAAGTCTCATCTCTCCCCTGAGTGCCCACCCTGCCCTACCTTCCCCTGCCCTCCCTATTCAGGACGCCCGCCAAACACAGGAACCAGAGTCTTTTTTCTGCTGGACGGTCTGCTGGTTTAATCCCTATCTGGCCTGGGTCTGGGTGAATAACAGCCTCGGGCTCAAGTAGTAAACATAGGGAAATACATTTACAGAATGTCCACCAGTGTGAACACATACCGGCCATCTTGACAAGTACTTCCCCAGCTCAGCCTCACCCCTGTTGAGCCCCCTGGGTGAGCTCCATGCTGGGGACTCTCCCATGGCCCTGTGTAGCGGTTTAGCAGTACATTAGCAGCTGTGTGTTGGAGCTGAAGGATAGGTCTAAATGGTAGTGAACGGTATGTGGTGGTGGGCTTAGCAGGCCAGGCAATGAGTGGAGCATTTCTGGCGTGATCAGTGTGGCTAGCAGAGCCTGGCTACAGTATGATGGATGAGGCTCTGAAAGCTTTCGCCTTGCTATGTGTCAGGCCCAGTTACCAGAGCCCTGCGTCTCATGCACACAGGCGCACAGCTGGGCCCAGTTCTATGGCTGTGACAGGCCCATTCCTCACCCGGCCTGAGTGGAGGTACAGTCAAACGCCCTGTCAGCACTACTAACAGCCAGCCCTCCCTCAGCTCAACTTACTGCAGCAAGTCCACATACTGTATATAGCACAGGAATATAATCTAACACATTCTCTGAGAGTGGTGTGTGTGTGTGTGTGTGTGTGTGTGTGTGTGAGTGTGTGTGTGTGGTGGTGGTGCGTGATTGGGATTGCATTTCTGTGGAAGGTGAGAGCGTGAGCATGTGTTGAAATGCTTTAGCCTCAGACGATGGGACGCCAGCAAATGCAAATGAAAATAAACAAATTATTGACACAAGGTGATATTTGGCTGCTTTTCCCCAACGGGCTGACACGCTCGCTGCGCCATTGGCACCCCAACACTGGCTAGTGTCAATTGTGAGAGAGTCCATTTAAAATTCTAGACTAAAGACATCTCAATCTCTTTCTTTCTCTTCCTCTCTCTCTTACTGGTTCTTTCATTCTATCACACTCCCTGTCTCCAGTCTTCACAGCATAATGAGGTGTTGTTGGCATGCGGTTGCTAAGATACCGAGTGGATCTGGGTGAAGTTTTTTTGAGACTGGCCACAAAGTCTCAGAGGATTACTCAGGATTACTCCGAAGCAGAAAACCCTCCATCCTCTGCCAGTTGAGGCCTTTTCATGTTTCTCACAGAGCGGAAAAAATCCCCAGTGCTCAAACAGAACTCCAAGAGACACAGAACAGTAAGCTCTCCTTCACAGAGCTCAAAGCAACATGCAGTCCTCAGCTCAGAGCTGCACCACAGGGCTCAGGGCATAATTCAACCAACACCAGCTCGCTCATTTTCAACATACATTGACAATAAAGGGACGACTGCCCAAACAGAGGCTATGTGATGATGTGAACTCCACGCCAAATCCTTAACTTGAGAAACAAGTGAGTTACTCAGATATTTGTGTAAATTATGCATCGACGTCATATTGTATGCGCAAAAATATAGGACTTGTCGGAACATTTGTCCAGGTTAGTCCCATTGAGATATAATCTATTTTTATGTACCTTAGTCCATTATACATCATATTGTATCATCCACAACCTCCACAAGTCTCCCCTAGTCTCCAGATTCCAGCAGCTCTGATTCAGCAACTGCTGCTGAATGCACGTCTAAATATTTGCCCTGTTCCAGAAAGATGGATGTGTGTTGATTTATGACTAAAGCTGGAAGATATCATTCTGCACATGGAAAGGTGGAAAGGAAGAAGACGAAGTTACATGCTTCCTAATAAGGTCTGCTGTCTTGTGCAATTCAGGCCATTTAGCTGGCACTAGGTTGCTCTCACTAGAAGGAGGATAGGGTAGCGAAAAAAGGGGAGGAGGTGATTGGAGTGATGCAAATGTGGTTTCGAGAGGAAGTCAGGAGCCAGTATTAGCAGGGATGATTCTCATTAAACAGTGAAAACACTGTCAGTGATAATCAATGGTGAATGGAGTTCTTTGTGAGTGTGTGTGGGTTGTGCCGTAGGAGGCCTTCGATCAGATGACTGCAGCAAACAACTCAACTAGGAGTGAATGGGCTCTGGATAAACTGGCTGGTTTCTTATGTCTTCCTCTTGTCTATTTACCATGGAGGAAGAATCCTGCCTTAGTCCTGCTCCAATGCAAATGAATTCATCAAAAAGGACCAACTGTTCTACTGCAAGCTATATTTGTCATTTCTTTTGAAAATCTTATTCTTACAGACCAAGTCTTCAGTTGATGGCCCAAACATTTAGCACCAGTGCCGAACAGGGCCGCAGTGTAATAATAAAACAGTGTGATTTTTGACCCGTGTGCTCTGTCTGTGATTTGTGACTGACAGTGGGAGGAAGTCTGTCCGTGATACGCATGCCCCAGGAAACAGAAGCCCGAGACTGACCACCCCACAGAAGCGATGTGTGTGAGAGGGAACGGAGACGAGAGAGAGAGTTAAAGGGGGAAGAAGGAGAGAGGGTGCAAAGGAGTCTGTCCAAGGAGGATGTGAGGAAGTATCCAGCAGCTGAAGCGTTTGATGTTAAATTTGTAAGTGGTTGATGGAATTACGCCAAATCCACGGATAAACAATTACTTTCAAAAGTAAAGTATGTCTCTCCAAATCAGATGCATGAACTGGTACAATTGTTCCCCTTACATCAAATGCAGTAATGTCATAATAGTACTATCCAAACTGCCGCCCTTCCAGGCCAGCCGGAGTCTGTCTCCCCAGCTGTGTGTCCCACGCCAGCGCTGTGACCCCTTTGTTAATCTCTCTCTAATCTCCAGGGCAGCTGGGGCACCTGGGATAGCCTTCTCACCCCGCCATGCCACCTCTTTTCTATCCTTGAATAGCACTTGTATATCAGCACGGCGACTTCCTGTCTCATGCCAACACAGCTCCAGGAGGAAGTTTGCTGGTGATATAAAGTGTTATTGTAAAAACACATTTTGTGTGTGTGTGTATGGTTGAAAGAGAGAGAGAGACATGTCTGTGTTTGTGATGATGGACCTGTTGGACCTGTGTGTGTGCGTGTGTGTGTGTGTGTGTGTGTGTGTGTGTGTGTGTGTGTGTGTGTGTGGTGGTGTGTGTGTGTGTGTGTGTGTGTGTGTGTGTGTGTGTGTGTGTGTGTGTGTGTGTGTGTGTGTGTGTGTGTGTGTGTGTGTGTGTGTGTGTGTGTGTGTGTGTCCACGCTCTTCCCCTCTCACAGGCAACAGCTAGACATCTGTTTCATTTCATCTTGCTTCATGTCCTGTTAAGGGCTCTCACTATGCGAAGGGCAGGACACCCACTAGATTACAGGAACATCTGTGGTCCTCGTAACACATAGCCTAGCCTAGCCCACATCGGCCTCATGCCAAAGGCTCTGGTCTCTACCCGCTCAGTCAGGCATGTTAGCAGCGCCGGGTGTAAGGGGAATCTGGCCTGCTAGCCACTTTCAGTCCCCTTAATACAAAATGTCCTCATTAACCACACAACAACTCCACAAAGGACAGGATGTTCGCTAAATCAATATTAGAGAGCCAGACACAGTAACTGACTTACAGATATAGTATCTTAATTTGATCACTCTGTTGTCGATGAGAATTTTCTTTGAACCAGTTCTCTTTCTCTCTCACTCGCTCAAACGCTAAAGAACCAGACATAATACATGTCCTACTACAGTAGCTGCTACTAATGTGACATTCAATTGTTCAAACATGTATCTGAAATGCAGCCTTACACATCAACAACTGTCATTTTATATAGCTTAATAACACTACGACATACAAGTGTATCTGAAATACAGCCGTAGACTACATCCAAACTATAGCGCACTGTATCAAAACAAATTTCATGATAGAAATTATCACTTATTTTTTGAATAATCAAATCCTCCTGCTGCAGGATAATTTTAGAGCTGCGACGAAAGCGGTCAAATTAAGATCCCACATATGTAGGCAATTTGTTTCAACGAGGAAAACACTGTCCATGAAAACGCTGTCCAATTGTCCAACTGCAATGGACTTTCTCAGTTCTCTCCTTCTGTTGCCTGGGAAATGATGACCTATGGGTGCGTTTACACCAAAACAAAATGCACTGACATACAGCGGATGTCAAATAATCAATAGACCACGAAGCACAGTCATTTGACTATTTCACAGCATCCATTTACTGAATGTGAACCTTTCAAAGCCCTGTTCAGACGTGGCTGTATGTATGATCACTCCTCATAGTTTTATTTGCTCATTCCTACGCTATAAAAATGCAAATTATGTCAAATGTACTGAGTTAGCACTGTGTCAAGACTCAAGATTCAGATGGATGGGAACTGTAGCGAGCATAACGTGGCATAAAGAACACTTCTTCCAAAATGTAAAAAGTGACAGAGGAGATTTTTCGGTTGGGAGAGAGGGGGTTGTTTGATTTATGATGCAGCACAGCCAGTTCTCATCCTACACGGAGCCGGACAGAAACAGCTCAATAGAGAGAGAGAGAGAGCGAGAGAGAGAGAGCGAGAGAGAGAGAGCGAGAGAGAGAGAGCGAGAGAGAGAGAGCGAGAGAGAGAGAGCGAGAGAGAGAGAGCGAGAGAGAGAGAGCGAGAGAGAGAGAGCGAGAGAGAGAGAGAGAGAGAGAGAGAGAGAGAGAGAGAGAGAGAGAGAGAGAGAGAGAGAGAGAGAGAGAGAGCTCTCTGCAACACGGAGACATAAATCACACACTAAGGAGTCAGCAGCTGTCCACACAAACACCCTGCTATCCTGCCTCCCGGACATCACCCACTACACAGATAGCAGTCATCTTGCTAGGCCCAGCTTATCCATACAGGCATTTATCATTGCAGATAACTAATTGGACACACACACTCACTGGCGTGCAGGCATGGACAATCTCTTATTTTTTATTTTAATTTAACCTGCATATACACACACGCACGCACGCATGCACACACGCCCACCTCTTGTTGGTGTCCTAAGGGCTGTGTTTTATACTCTATCGTCATGTCTACAACCTGGCAGCGGGCCAGTCTGACCTCTGAGTGATCAGGGAAATACCGCTTCAAGCTAAGGCGAGAAATAACCTGGGAATTGAAGAGGAAAAACAGACCCACAGACACAGACACACTAGTAGTCTGACGATTTTCTTTATTGAAACGATTTCTTGATTTACAATATCTGTTTTGGATGAGATGCGCGCTCTGGTTCTTAGATTTGGGTAGCAACCATTGGCCATGATGTTCCAAGGTGGCTTAGCAGTTCAGACGTCTTTTTCCGTATTGTCGTGTCGTGTCCTGTATATATATATATTTACACCTTTTCTTCACATATCTTTAATTTATTTTATTATCCAAGAACTCAACTACAAAAGCTTTCCTGCAAAAGCTTTCCTGCAACCCGCTTCACCAATTACAATAAGTATTATTTACCTCAATCTGAAAATCCATCGTGGAAGATAGCCAGGGGCTAATTCAGAAGCTAGCCTGAAAGCTAACCAGAAGCTACTCCGATAGCTAGCCAGAAGCTAATCTGTAGCTGCCCCGAAATTAGCCGGTTTGCTGGCTAGCTTTGGTGTTTCAGCTGCCCACGTTTTGCGGTCATCAGCTATTCCTTTAGCTCGATAATCTACCGGCACTTTTGTGCAACGCGACTCGGACCGGAGCATTCCGGGACTTTTTTTCTCTCAGTTTCCCCGGATTCCAACCGCAGGCTCTGGACACTTGCACCATGATTTCGCAGCTAGCTAGCTGCATACCGTGTGACTATTGGCTTACGTCGACCCCGGAGCAAACTCAAATCATGCTGGAGCTAGCCAGCTGAGGAGTTCCATCACCATCCGGACCCGTTTCTTTTGTTGCTGCTGCAGATACGGAACCCCACCGGGCCTTCACGACTGACTGCCGACGTTATCTGCCCGAGGGATTTATCCAACCGGCACCTCCGTCCCGACGTTACCTGAACGCTCATCTGAGGCCCGCTAATCGTTAGCTGTCTTATCGGCTGCTATCTGAACAAAACCCCACTACACGGAACCTACCGACGGAAACGCACGAGGTATCTACAAACAGACCTCCATCCTATGCTGCTACCGATAGCCATATACCCGGCCAGCTGTCTGGATCGCCACGACCCCAACCAACCTCTACTCACTGGACCCTTATTGATCACTCGATTAAGCATGCCTCTCCTTAATGTAAATATGCCTTGTCCATTGCTGTTCTGGTTAGTGTTTACTGGCTTATTTCACTGTAGAGATTCTAGCCCTGCTCTCTATACCATATCCAACCTCTCAGTTCCACCACCCACATATGCGATGACATCACCTGGTTTCAATGATGTTTCTAGAGACAAGATCTCTCTCATTATCACTCAATACCTAGGTTTACCTCCACTGTATTCACATCCTACCATACCTTTGTCTGTACATTATTCCTTTAAACTATTTTATCGCCCCCAGAAACTTCCTTTTACTCTCTGCTCTAGTAGCTCTAGGCGACCAATTCTCATAGCTTTTAGCCGTACCCTTATCGTACTTCTCCTCTGTTCCCCTGGTGATGTAGAGGTGAATCCAGGCCCTGCAGTACCTGGCTCCACTCCTATTCCCCAGGCGCTCTCTTTTGATGACTTCTGTAACCGTAATAGCCTTGGCTTCATGCATGTTAACATTAGAAGCCTCCTCCCTAAGTTTGTTTTGTTCACTGCTTTAGCACACTCTACCAACCCGGATGTTTTAGCCGTGTCTGAATCCTGGCTTAGAAAGACCACCGAAAGCCAAGTCAACAAACAGATTACCGACCATTTCGAATCACACCACACCTTCTCCGCTATGCAATCTGGTTTCAGAGCTGGTCATGGGTGCACCTCAGCCACGCTCAAGGTCATAAACGATATCGTAACCGCCATCGATAGGAAACAATACTGTGCAGCCGTATTCATTGACCTGGCCAAGGCTTTTGACTCTGTCAATCACCACATCCTCATTGGCAGACTCGACAGCCTTGGTTTCTCTAATGATTGCCTCGCCTGGTTCACCAACTACTTCTCTGATAGAGTTCAGTGTGTCAAATCGGAGGGTCTGTTGTCCGGGCCTCTGGCAGTCTCTATGGGGGTGCCACAGGGCTCAATTCTTGGACCGACTCTCTTCTCTGTTTACATCAATGATGTCGCTCTTGCTGCTGGTGATTCTCTGATCCACCTCTATGCAGACGACACTATTCTGTATACTTCTGGCCCTTCTTTTGACACTGTGTTAACAACCCTCCAGGCGAGCTTCAATGCCATACAACTCTCCTTCCGTGGCCTCCAACTGCTCTTAAATACAAGTAAAACCAAATGCATGCTCTTCAACCGATCGCTGCCTGCTCCTGCCCGCCTGTCCAACATCACTACTTTGGACGGCTCTGACTTAGAATATGTGGACAACTACAAATACCTAGGTGTCTGGTTAGACTGTAAACTCTCCTTCCAGACCCACATCAAACATCTCCAATCCAAAGTCAAATCTAGAATTGGCTTCCTATTCCGCAACAAAGCATCCTTTACTCATGCTGCCAAACATACCCTTGTAAAACTGACCATCCTACCAATCCTCGACTTCGGTGATGTCATTTACAAAATAGCCTCCAAAACCCTACTCAATAAATTGGATGCAGTCTATCACAGTGCCATCCGTTTTGTCACCAAAGCCCCATATACTACCCACCACTGCGACCTGTACACTCTCGTTGGCTGGCCCTCGCTTCATACTCGTCGCCAAACCCACTGGTTCCAGGTCATCTACAAGACCCTGCTAGGTAAAGTCCCCCCTTATCTCAGCTCGTTGGTCACCATAGCAGCACCTACCTGTAGCACGCGCTCCAGCAGGTATATCTCTCTAGTCACCCCCAAAACCAATTCTTCCTTTGGACGCCTCTCCTTCCAGTTCTCTGCTGCCAATGACTGGAACGAACTACAAAAATCTCTGAAACTGGAAACACCTATCTCCCTCACTAGCTTTAAGCACCAGCTGTCAGAGCAGCTCATAGATTACTGCACCTGTACATAACCCATCTACAATTTAGCCCAAACAACTACCTCTTTACCTACTGTATTTATTTATTAATTTATTTTGCTCCTTTGCACCCCATTATTTCTGTCTCTACTTTGCACTTTCTTCCAATGCAAACCAACCATTCCAGTGTTTTTTTTTAGTTTTTATTTTACTTGCTGTGTTGTACTCACTTCGCCTCCATGGCCTTTTTATATTTTTATTTATTTATACATATATCTGTTTGCCTTCACCTCCCTTATCTCACCTCACTTGCTCACATTGTATATAGACTTATTTTTTTTCACTGTATTATTGACTATATGTTTGTTTTTTACTCCATGTGTAACTATGTGTTGTTGTATGTGTCGAACTGCTTTGCTTTATCTTGGCCAGGTCGCAATTGTAAATGAGAACGTGTTCTCAATTTGCCTACCTGGTTAAATAAAGGTTAAATAAAATAAAATAAAAATAAAATGAACCAAGCAGACTACAATGGCAGTTCATATGCTTTTCCTTTATTACAATCATTTGGTTACAGGTTCAAATCAGTCAAGAGGGGGGAGGCATACCAGCCTACAAGAGAGCATACAGTGATTAGACACTGGAAAACAATATGTGATCCACAGCAATCTCCTGATATATTCAGTACGTGGAGCAAGACCCTCAGTGATTACACAGCAAGCGCAGTAATATGTGGGGAAATAAGGCACGCATAGTGATACAGCACTGAACATCAACACGGATGAGGTAAGTATACACTGAGTATACAAAACATTAAGAACACCTGCCCTTTCCAGGTGAAAGCTATGATCCCTTTTTGATGTCACCTGTTAAAGCCGCTTCAAATCAGTATAGATGAAGGAGAGGAGACAGGTTAAAGAAGGGTTTTCAAGCCTTGAGACGATTGAGACATGGATTGTGTGTGTGTGTGCCATTCAAAGGGTGAATGGGCAAGACAATAGATTGAAGTGCCTTTGAACAGGTTATGGTAGTAGGTGCACCGGTTTGTGTCAAGAACTGCAAAGCTGTTGGGTGTTTCATGCTTAACAGTTTCCCCATGTGTATCAAGAATGGTCCACCACCCAAAGGACATCCAGCCAACTTGACACAACTGTGGGAAGCATTGGAGTCAACATGGGCCAGTATCCCTGTGGAACACTTTCGACACCAAAGTAGAGTCCATGCCCAGACGTTTTGACGGCAAATGATTCCAATTGTACCTGTTATCCACATACAATTGGGACCAAAAACCATCCACATAACGCTGGAATAAAAAAAGTTCTATTCTACTTCTTTAAAAGCACCACCACTGAATCCTCTCCTTATGTTTGGTATACTCAGTATAGCTCTATGACTGGTCGGGGACACTGCCAATGACACAAAAGCAGGGGAGAACTACTACGAACTCCCTTCGACTCCAATGCTGACCGCGGTACTGCAGGCATTGTTTGCAGAAAACACAATAACCCATTATAGTGAATGAAAAAATGGTTGTGGTCAATCTTCGTGTACATAAAAAAAATACTAAGACAATCATGGTACAAATAATTGCTTCTAATACAAAAAGACATATGTCCTTGAACCGATTATTTTAAAATCGCACACAGAAGAAGTTCTAAGGATCATTTAGCTGCTAATGGCAGCGTGCAGTACCCCGGGTGGCCTTCAACTTGAGTTACTTAGTGAGAGGGGGCAGCACTGAGCTAGCCTGCACCTCCACTTCCTGGAGTAGCTCAACCTACTCATGTTATGTCTTAGCCATCTTAACCGACTTCATTTGTAATTCAATGCACTGTTGAGTCTTCCCATAGGAAGGAATGGTGTCACGTGATCGATGGCTTTTTTCTATTCATATGTACAGTCGTTGCTCAAAAGCCCCGCTTAGACCAGCCAATATCATAGATACCTCCTGTATCTAACTTTGTTGGGGGTTATCTTCCGGGCCCGCGATGAGGAGCTGCGCAGGGCGGAGTATTAACAAAAGCGCCTAGAACCGAATAAAAGTTTAGACTAAAATAGAGGAAACCCACAACTCCTCCTTCCTCATGATTCACGTAATAAATGGATTTTGTCTACCAGAGTCATTTTTTTAATAGGCTATGCTACATTGGAGTGAAAAATATGAGAGCGTATTAAAGCGATGAATTTACTAGGCTTGAGGATTATTGTAAATGAAATCCAGAAGCAACAGCATTTTTTCTAACTCTCTCGCTCTCTCTTTTTCTGTGTATTTGAGTGTCTGTGGCTTTGTGTGTTTCCTGTAGGCTATATTCTGGTCCTGTGTTCTTTTACAGTAACAGCCTCACTGTAATGAATTTATCACTGTGCGTTTGATCCCACATGCGCGCACACACACAAACGCACACGCACGTGCACGCGCACACGCACAGATAAACACACACACACGCAGAGAACCCAGGGCAGGGCATCCATCCCCTGACACAGCCGACTGTAGTGCTGTGCTGTATATGCCGTCTGCTCAATGTAGGGCTAAACGGGCCAGATGGCCTCCACCGCTCTGCTCTGGTTACAGAAGGCTCTGACTCCAGCCAGGGATGAACCACAAAGACCGGTATTGTCAACACGGGGAGGTCTGCTGAGTGTTTCATAGGCTCCCCAGTAATCAGCTCAGGCTACTGAGACGCGGGGCAAACACACTCTGGATCTGGGAGGACCAGGGACACAGCTCATTTGTTGCACCTGAAACGGTAGATGGAATGAAAGAGAGAACTATTGTTATAAAGGAATGCATGACAATATGGTAGATAACGTATGATGTATGGTAGGAGAATCCTTGGCATGGTGAGAACTAAGAACTTCTCCTCCCTCCCTCTCGCTCTCCCTCCCCTCCGGTCGATTCTGCTCCTGGACTTTGTTTATTTTCACCTGGAACCTTCAGAACCTTGAAACAGTCCAGCTCTGTTGCCGTGGTGACAGCTGGAGGAATAACAGATGTGTGTGTGTGTGTGCGCTGAGCAGCACTGAGACGGCAGCCTCCTGTCTCAAAGACCTGCCTCGCAAGACAGAAGATCAAGTCAAATACAAAGACAGAATATCATTTTCTTTGACACATGCTCCGTAAACAACAGGTGTAGTCTAACAGTGAAGCGCTTCCTTACGGGTCCTTCCCAACAAACGAGAGAGAAAAATATAGAACAATTATAATACAAGGAATTAATACACAATGAGTTACGATAACTTGGCTATATACACAGGGTCGCACCGAGTCGATGTGCAGGGGTGCGAGGTAATTGAGGTAGCTATGTACATATCAGGGGCTTGTATAGGGGAACCGGCCACACCAGCACCTTTGGTATTAAAGCAAGGGCTACCAATGAAGACAAAGATGGAGGTGAGCAGAGGAAATGATGACGTCAAGGGTGAGACTTCCCATCCCAGGCGTAAGGAGAGCAACAACAGGGAACTGACCATGCAATGGCGTCCAAACCCTTGACCGTAAGCCTCACCCAGAGAAGAACAAAAAAGGCTTCCTGTGTGCGTGAGCAACCTCCTTAATTAAAGGGGGCAAGCTATGGAGACTGGCCTGTAATTGACCATGACATGAAGCAGGTCTTTCTTGGTCCACAGACAGACAGAGAGACGTTCTGATGTGGTCTTCGTTGGGTTTTTTAAACTTAAAAAAAAAAAAACTTCAGCCAACTTCAAAGAGCATCGTCAAGCCATGTCCTTTCAGAGCTGCAGCAGACAAGTGATCAAACACATACTGGGGCCACGGCGAGTCCGAGATCATGAGCCATAGTCCTAAATGAGGGATTTATAGAGATACACTCGCATAGAAGAATATGCAACGGCGATTCATTGTGACTGACTCGATTATTTCCACATTGTGTGGACAATGCAGTTTTTCTATTCTATTCCATTGGATGTTGGTGAAAGTGTTACTCCTATGTCACCTGACTATATCAAGCTTGGACAGAGTCTGTTGCCCCTGGAGATGACTCAATCGTTCCTGACGGTTAGAACAACATCAAAGCAGGCCCCTGTAAATGACAGCGTGTAACTTTATTAGCTACATCAGAGATGGATGGTTGTCTGAAACACAGTCTCCATTCAGAGCGCCAGCCCCCATCCCACCCCGCGCTCCTCTGATCTCTAGAAACATTCCACAGAGAACGAGGCTGAATGTTGTTCAGCCGAAAATGACATTGTCGTCACCTCTGTGGCGTCCTGTTTCTGCATGTTTTCAGCATCTCGGTAAAGCTTGTTCATCCAAATCACATTTTCAAAATCACATGGAGAAATGTGTTACCTCTTTGAGCTATGTTCACCGCCATCCAAGTGTAGACAGAATGAGAGGTCAATGGCTCCCTGCCTTAGATGGGTTTCGAGGGGAACACCAACTTGACTAAACGGGCCATTTTATACAAATTGGGAAAATGTGAACTAAAAATATCTGTAGTCCCAGGTGAAGCCAGTGGAACAGGTCTGGTACAGGTGTGGTGAGTGGTGAGTGAGTAGGGCATCTGCCAGTCTGCTTGCCATACTGGGTCTGCCCTCTAGTGGTCACACTGGGCACTGTCTGTCCGCTTTAACCGTCCTGTCCTCCCTGGGAAAGTAAGACAAGTCTGAATGAGTAAAATACATTGCTTTGACACCAATTTGACAGAAAGGAGTCTATGGAATAACATTGTTGGAGATGAGGAGGGGTCTTCTCTACTTGAGGCATCACGTCAAGTCTCTCATCAGCATTGATGTCAATCAATGACAAATACCAAATATCCACATACAATTGGAACCAAAAACCATCCACATCACGCTGGAATACACAAAAGTCGATTCTACTTCTTTAAAAGCACCCCCACTGAATCCTCTCCCTCTCAGTCACACATAACCCCAGCAGTCATCTTGTATCCTCTTGATGACCCACCCTATTTCAAATAGCTCCATAATGACTGACTGACTGCACCATGATCCCGGCTGGGAATGAGCTGGTAGCAATCAGGCTCACGGGCCAAAGACCAGCCGGCACCAGGGAGAGAAGGACAGAGCAGCACACAGAGTCGTCTCGATTAGCCTTAATATCAGGGAGTAACGAGAGCCTGTCTAAATACTGACCCCTGACCTCCCCACCCTCCAATAAATACTCTGCTAATTATGACCCGGGATCACTCAACGTCATTCGAAATATTTCTATTGGAGATGACAGAGGAGGGAGAGAGGACAGAGGTGGAGAGAAAAGGAGAGGCAGGGATGGAGAGAGAGAAAGGAAGAGAGAGAGAGGGAGGGAGAGAGCGAGCGAGCGAGTCAGTGAGACATAGATAGAGAAAATAGATATTGAGAGAGAGAGAGAGAGAGAGAGATTGAAAGGGGGAGAAAGTCAAGGAAGAGAGTGCGGTTGCCTGAACAAACATATAAGGAGTAGCAGAGAAGAGTCTGGGTAAAAGGGCAATGTTGCCCCCCCTTTAGGCATCTCTTCAATGCAGAACACCTGTCCAAGATAGCCCTGTGCAATGTGTCGTGAAAGAGACAAGGGAAAAATGGTCCGCTGTGCTGTAATCCTCATGTCACCTCTCTAATCCACAGTAATCAAGTCAGTGTGTGCCAGTGTGTGCAGCAGGACCATAGGCGAATGTGTGAAGAAACAACCATTTGTTTTTGGTTCCAATCGATAATCCACCTGAGTTTACTTGGAGCTTAATTGGGGTTTTCTAAACTGCAGGCAGAATCGTGTGTCATGTTGCGCGGGGCTACGCAGGGCAGCACTGTTTGATGTTTCCACTGCTGGGGCAGGTAGGATCACAGAGAGCTCCACACACAGAGACTGCATGCAAGGGGAATGTCTACTCCTGAGCACAAGGGAACACGTCCTAGGAGCCCTGCCTCGCTGAGAGGATCTTGCTAACGCACTCTCTACTGTACTACCTTAGTGCTACACTGGTACTGTTTCCAATGCTCTTTCTGCTGCTCTTACTCCGACCGTTTATTCTTAGCCTCACTCAAATATTATGCTATTTGGTGATCACTTTTAAATCTGGTTTTAATCTTTTCTGATGTCCTCGATCTGTATAGGGAACAAAAGCCATGTCAGCAAAAAGAATGGCACACCTAACAGCTCGCTCTTATCTGATCAATTCAAGACTGCGAAGTCGCTCCACTTCTAACTCTCAGAGTTGTCTCATCATCTGTCTGAGAATGCTTGTCTGCTCCTTCAGTTCAGTCTAGACGCAGACCGGCCCTTCTGATAACGGCCATTTTGAGGACAGACAGCCGCAAACTACATCTGGTCCAGCAAGAAACTTCAAAAGGTGACTTCCTGGGTGAATTCCACTGATAATCAGGACACTAATGTGGCTAATAACATCAATGTGGGACAGACACAGTGTTGATCTGAACATCTCAACAGACATTGATATCATCAGTGATTTACTGACTCATTATCAAAAACAATAGTGTGTGGAATAGGGCCACCTAGTGGATTATAGATTTACTGTGAATTAAAACATTGCCAAATATTTATCCTTTGGATCTCTCTCTCTCTCTCTCTCTCTCTCTCTCTCTCTGTCTCTCTCTCTCTCTCTGTGTAAATTGCAGCTCATGTCAAACCTCAAGTGTTGTTTACTGTGGTGTGGTCTCTATACAACGCTGACTGCTGTCAACACTCTCCTCCCCCTTATTTCATGTTCTGTAATTAACCATCAAGATTAGAGAAGAAATAAAACAAACAAGGTCCTTCTCATCTGTTTATTTTCCAGGTGTTGCCATTTTCAAATGGAGATGCCGGAGGGCTCTGCTCTCTCTCTCCTTCTCAGTATTCTGGCTAAAAGGTGATATTAAACTTCAGTGAGATCCGACAGGCCACAGCCCAGATCAGACGAGGAGAGCAGCTTAGCTCTCTGAGTGAGGGAGCTGCTTCAGATGGTCTTAGCCCACACCCAAGCCTCCCCCCTCCATCCTGCTCCCCTCTCCCAGGTCCCACCACAGAAGGGAAAATGATTTGCTTATGGGCCATATGCTGTGTACATTTGGGGCAAGAGGCAGATAGTGCAGCAGAGGGCCGGTTGATCCTAATGCAGTCCATCTGCAAGACAGATACTGCTGGAGAGCTCCTAATGTAGCAGAAAATAAGCTGTACTGCTGAGACGAGGTGAGGCTTCGTGTGTGTGTGTGTGTGTGTGTGTGTGTGTGTGTGTGTGTGTGTGTGTGTGTGTGCACCCATGCCTGTGTATAAACATATTGAGTATCTTTGTATGACAACCCCCCCCCCCCCCCCCCCCCCCTCCAATGAATGACAAATACGAGGCCAATATTTTCACAAAATTTCTCAAGCAATGACTTTCACATTGATCCCTCTGGAAGTGACATGAAAGTAACCAGAAGTATGCCTTTTCAATCCCTGTAATTCATTATCAGTAGGGTAGATGGATGACATCAATTGAGCAATGGAAGTTCAAGCCCACTGATCAATTAAGAGATCAAGTGAAAACGATAGATAGGGGAGTTTGGTTGGACATACAGAAAAGCATAACCAGACATTAAGGGCCCATATAAGGTAGCCTCATAGGAAATACAACTCCTGCTGATCTACACATCTAAACACAGCTCTATGCTCAACACTAATGCATGAGGTGTGGGAGTAAAACCATGGCTTTCCTCTGGCCTTTCAAGCTTCACCTCCAGACACTCAACCTTTGACCTAGAGCATTGGTTACTGCCACGTTGCCATGACGATGCCCTTTGAGCTAGTTTCACTTTTTGGCTGTTTTGATGTGAGCCAGGCTCCTGACATATCGCCCCCCCCCCCTCCCCCCCTCCCCCCCTCCCCCCCTCCCCCCCTCCCCTCCCCCCCTCCCCCCCTCCCCCCCTCCCCCCCAAGTTTCACCAGAGCAGCCCGGCATGGTTCTGCTGTGACTGTGATGGATATAGCTACTCCAGGCCAACACATGTGTGCAGAGCAGAGCACACTCTAGAGGTTAGAGCCTGGCACAAAGACAGAGAGAGAGGCCGGCCCCTCTGAACTGAACCTTGACCCAGATGGGGAGAGAGTGTGAGACACTGGCTTACTGGTCCACCATGGCATTTGATGGATCAATGCCTCCATCAGAAGAGTTACTACAGGGGATAGGGCCTTAAATGTACTGTCCTCTTCCTTGTTGATATTGTCAACAACAGTATACAGAATGTTGTCAGTGTAACGGATGTGAAATGGCTAGCTAGTTAGCGGGTACGCGCTAGTAGCATTTCAATCAGTTACGTCACTTGCTCTGAGACTTAAGTAGTGTTGCCCCTTGCTTGGCAAGGGCCGTGGCTTTTGTGGAGCGATGGGTAACGCTGCTTCGTGGGTGACTGTTGTCGATGTGTGCAGAGGGTCCCTGGTTTGCACCCGGGTCGGGGCGAGGGGACGGTTTAAAGTTATACTGTTACATTGGTGCCGTGACCCGGATCACTGGTTGCTGCGGAAAAGGAGGAGGTTGAAAGGGGGGTGAGTGTAACGGATGTGAAATGGCTAGCTAGTTAGCGGGTACGCGCTAGTAGCATTTCAATCAGTTACGTCACTTGCTCTGAGACTTAAGTAGTGTTGCCCCTTGCTTTGCAAGGGCCGTGGCCTTTGTGGAGCGATGGGTAACGATGCTTCGTAGGCGACCGTTGTTGATGTGTGCAGAAGGTCCCTGGTTCGCGCCCGTGTCGGGGCGAGGGGACGGTTTAAAGTTATACTGTTACATTGATGCTGTTGACCCGGATCACTGGTTGCTGCGGAAAAGGAGGAGGTTGAAAGGGGGGTGAGTGTAACGGATGTGAAATGGCTAGCTAGTTAGCGGGTACGCGCTAGTAGCATTTCAATCAGTTACGTCACTTGCTCTGAGACTTAAGTAGTGTTGCCCCTTGCTTTGCAAGGGCCGTGGCTTTTGTGGAGCGATGGGTAACGCTGCTTCGTGGGTGACTGTTGTCGATGTGTGCAGAGGGTCCCTGGTTCGCGCCCGGGTCGGGGCGAGGGGACGGTTTAAAGTTATACTGTTACATCGGCAGTGTTAGGTCTGTTCTGCCCATTCCAAGAGAAATACGGGTTTATTAATGCGAGAAACACACACTAACTTACATCTTTTGGATGCAATCTCAAAACCGTCTCAGTTCTCTGACTCCAGTATGGGATCCCAGTGTGGTACCTGTGAGTTCTATGTCTTCTGCTGTGTGCTGGCTGTTCAGTGGTTACCAGTCTGCAAGGCCTCTACTCCCCACATGAAAGATTCCATTACAATTCCAGGAGTAGCAGTTCCTAGAGTCAGACCTTCTCCCTGGTAGAAGCCTGGGAGCCTCCTCTGGAGGGGTGACATCACACCACAGTAAAACCCCTCCTAAACACACTAATTACTGCCATGCTGTACTAACACATCGCCAGACACACATACAGACGCACGCACACACGCACACGCATATAAAACAAACACTCGCGCACCCAGACACAGCCGTTCCCACGTGCACACGTGCACGCAAGCGAAAAGGCACAAAACATGCACACACAAAACCTCTAAGTCAAACATACATGAAGGGAAACGCTTTCATGAAGAACACAACAACCGATGCCAGTTGATTTTAGATCCTGACAGATGTATCTACATTTACATTACATTTAAGTCATTTAGCAGACGCTCTTATCCAGAGCGACTTACAAATTGGAAAGTTCATACATATTCATCCTGGTCCCCCCGTGGGAATTGAACCCTGGTCCCCCCGTGGGAATTGAACCCACAACCCTGGCGTTACAAGCGCCATGCTCTACCAACTGAGCCACACGGGACCATCTAGTACATTGACATTACGGTAGAATAGAGCTTTCCTTATTCCTTCTATTCAAACTAAATTTAGAATAATGAAGAGCTCGTAGTCGATGAGTTCTGAGACAGACAGATGGGCGGGAGGTTTGCTGCTTTGCGTGCTGCTATTTTACACGCCTTTCAGGCCTCCCGGCGAAGCCACAGAGAACACCCCCATGATTGACTCACAGCAGACGCAGCCGTCTTTCAAACCAACACGACAATGCCCTAGAGACAGGCCTAATAGTTTAATCCTGCCACTAAAATATGTTCATAATGACGATTTGGGCTTGTTTCATCCTCTAAAAATATATCCGACCGATCTAGCTGACGTCTGGAGGCTCAGGAAACACGGGGCGGTTTAACTACAGTGAGTTCAACCCTGAAGGCAACGTTTAAGAGTTAAGAGAAAGTACGGAGCAGTGTTGTTGAGGTTTGCTATATGTGTTTGCTGTAAACTCAGATTACAGTTGAGTAAACTGCGGTGTACACAGCAGCATCTTCTGTGAAAATGTTACGGCAAAGACAATATTTCATTGTCCTCTTATATCATTTGTCCATGATCTTTCCTGCTTCAGACAAAAGTGAGACATTTAAATTACCCAAAATATTTTGACATCACAGAGCACTACTGGGTACAGCATGCATGAAAATGTATCACCTGCACCACCAAGATCATTTCAGAGTCTCCTAAAGAGAGGAACAGACAAAGATGAGAGGACATGTTTAGGATCAGTTTGATGTGTACTTTGTGCCTCTCTCTAATACGTTCTGTCCTCTCCTGTGTAAAGTTTTAAGAGCAGGTATTAAAAGTGTCAGACTTCTCCTCTCTCCCCATATGTTAAAGTGCTTAACTGGCTCTTACACAACCAGAAGTGGACTGACAGCAGAAAGACCTGCCAATGGAAATGCATTTCAATGCGAGATCGTCTCTTTACGTGAAATTCAATCTAGCATTTGTGTGTTGTATTTATTTTTTACTGCCTTTGCTGTGGCCACTGTCAGATACGGCTTTTAAACGTGGCAACAAAAACGCCTAGCATGAAGGAGAGAGCAGATGTCAACAGTCTCGCTAGGTGCTCAGACTGGTTCAGTTGAACAGTGCAGATGGTTAGACTATGGAAAAGGTTCTAACAATGATGGAACGCTGATACAACTCGATGCAAAGGAGATGTGTGGCGCTGCGTGATGCAAATGGTGGTCACACCAGATACTGACTGGTTTTCTGATCCACTGATCCACCCATTTCCCTGTCGTGAAATTCATTTGAATTGATGACTTCCTTATATGAACTGTAACTCAGTAATACGTTTGAAATTGTTGCATGTTGCGTTTATATTTTTGTTCAGTATATATCCCTGGCTCTACAAGGAGGTAATATTTCGGTAAGCATATTCATAGTCAAAGATATTTAATCATCAAGTGCTCTGTCTTTGCTCATAGATAGACAGCTTCACCCACCACAGTAGTGAGATAGTGTTGGAATGTTGGCTGGTTTAATTATCACCCACCCTCCCTTTCTCCTCCGTAGGTCGGGTTGGTACGATCTGTGGGCCATGCACAGTCTGGGGAGACACAGTGGTCCGCTCCAGGGCAGGGAGAGTGGAATCTGGGACTTCGGTGGAGTCAGCCTGAGTTTAGTATGCTGTACTGCAGCCATTGGAAAAGCTGTAATAAGGAAGACCCACAGCACACGGCTCTGGCTGCAGCCTCTGGAGCCTCCTACTCCCCACCACTAGGCAGGGAAAGAGACGTCCACTCACTCGGGCTCAGAACATGCCAACATCAAATAAAAGAAAATGCAAGTTTATTTGTCACATGCGCCGAATACAACAGGTGTAGACCTTACCGTGAAATGCTTACTTACAAGCCCTTAACCAACAATGCAGTTCAAGAAATAGAGTTAAGAAAATATTTACTAAATAAACTACATTTAAAAAAATCTAATCAAAAAGTAACACAAGAAAATAACATAACAATAACGAGTCTATACATCGACGATACCGGTACCGAGTCAATGTGCGGGGGTACAGGTTAGTCGAGGTAATTTGTAAAGTGACTACGCATAGATAATAAACAGCGAGTAGCAGCAGTGTAAAAACAGAGGGGGGGGGGGAATCAATGTAAATAGTCAGGGTGGCCATTTGATTAATTGTTCAGCAGTCTTATGGCTTGGGGGTAGAAGCTGTTAAGGAGCCTTTTGGTCCTAGACTTGGCGCTCAGGTACTGCTTGCCGTGCGGTAGCAGAGAGAACAGTCTATGACTTGGGTGACTGGAGTCTTTTACAACTTTGTGGGCCTTCCTCTGACACCGCCTAGTATAGTATATAGGTCCTGGATGTCAGGAAGCTTGGCCCCAGTGATGTACTGGGCCGTACGCACTACCCTCTGTAGCGCCTTACCGTCAGATGCTGAGCAGTTGCCATACCAGGCGGTGATGCAACCGGTCAGGATGCTCTCGACGGTGCAGCTGTATAACTTTTTGAGGATCTGGGGACACATGCCAAATCTTTTCAGTCTCCTGGGGGGGAAAAGGTGTTGTTGTGCCCTCTTCACAACTGTCTTGGTGTGTTTGGACCATGATAGTTCGTTGGTGATGTGGACACCAAGGAACTTGAACCTGTCGACCGCTCCACTTCAGCCACATCGATGATAAGGGGGGTCTGTTTGGCCCTCCTTTTCCTAAAGTCCAAGTATACAGATTTTATGATATTCTTGCAGAAAAATGTAATATGATTGCAAAAGTCTCCTTCATGATTTGCCCAAATGTACCTGGGTGATTTCACACTAAATGTCATATAGTTTGCTCATACTTCAAGTTACCATTTTTTCTTTGTATTTTCTTCTACCAGATCTATTGTGTTATATTTTCCTACATTCAATTCACATTTCCACAAACTTCAAAGTGTTTCCTTTCAAATGGTACCAAGAATATGCATATCCTTGCTTCAGGGCCTGAGCTACAGGCAGTTAGATTTGGGTATGCCATTTTAGGCGAAAATTGAATAAAAGGGTGCTATCCCTAAGAAGCTTTTAGGAGCCTGTAAAACGGCAGCCATCCCCTCCGGCCCAATTACTGGTATATCGCTTGGAGTGGGAGAATGTTTCCAGTAGCAAGTCCAGCAGTGGCTTTTATATCTTCTTGTCTGTATCATTTTTTCCCTTCCCTCCATGTCTCTTCCTTGGCCTGTTTTATTCCTTTATTTATGTCCACTGGGTGGCCTTCTGTCTATCCCCCGTTCATCTTGTTTATTCATCTCACACAAACCCGATCCATCCTCCCCTCTGTGTGTAGTACCTTATAAACCAGTCTCCACCCTTATCGCTACTCCAATTCAAGGCCTCTTTGGTGTATTCAATGGCATGTTTCTTTGAATTTCGGAGATCCACAGAACTATCTCCACAACTATTAACAAATTAAAAACTACATCAGGACAAAAGTGTTGCAACACAAGCTTTTATAAAACTGTTAGTAGGCTTTTGACCAGGGCCGGTTTACACACACAGGGCACGTGCCCCGACCTCCAGGGGTCCCCCCAACCAAAATTAGTATTATGATTATGGGAGTTGTGGAATATAATAGCAAAATATGTAGAATTGCAGGAAATTAGCTTTAAAAGGGTAAAATGATCTCCCAGCCAAATGAGAGAAAAAAAAATGAATTGCGGGATATTAGCTCAGCAACATTTTCTGTCAGCCTCATGTCAAAATGTGAACAATAGCAGGAGATGAGCTATAAAATAGCACATTTTCGCTTTGTCCCATGGCAAAAAGTGTAGAATTTTAGGAAATTTACTTTAAAATTGCATTTTCTTTTCTACACACATGTTGAAATGCAGGAAGTTGGCTGTTTCCCCTCAGAAAATCTGGAGATCGATGCCCCCGGGGCCCCAAAAGCGGTAGTCCGGCCCTGCTTTTAACTGTGCCAGTCAGGGGTTCGGAGCCCAATAATGTGAACAGCAGGTTCTGGACAGAGGTTCAGTCCAGACTCAACACCTGAACACTGGGCTCATGCTCAATTCCTGCTTAGTGGAAGCACTCCAATCCAGGGAAAGTTTATTGTATTTTCCTAAAGCCAAGCATATTTGGTTTCAATACAGGGTTTGTGTGTGTGTGTGTGTGTGTGTGTGTGTGTGTGTGTGTGTGTGTGTGTGTGTCTCTCACTTACACACACATGGGACAAGCTCCATGAAACCCCCGCCAAATGCTGTCACACTGGCTTTTGATTTGTGGCTGTGTTTGCTTTCTCAGGTACATTTGCTGAATTAGCGGAGAGAATTTGATAAAATGCCATGATACGATGCTGTACATTATCTCCACACACACTTGGGAAGGATTTAAGCCTGCCTGATTACTGCAGAGTGGCCAAATCCATTTGTGGATTTGGACCTGATCCCCTCTCCAGGCCTCTGGTGGGTCTGTGATATAATGAAGAAATTATACAGTAGTTCTGTCTCTATAACTGGGAACCTGATCAACAACCCACACACTCTCCGTTCTGCGATAGACTAAAAGCAACATACAGACAGTGCCTGGTCTATCTCTCTCATCCTACCCTCTCTCAGATGTTACTTTTTGATAAACCCCCTGCTTTAGTGTGATAATCCGACCTGTTACTGCTCATCTGATCTGGTCCCTCATGTCTAGCCAAGATTGACCACAAATACTTTGACATCCTTTGTTACTGCCGCCGACTTTAAGCGAGCCTGGGAAAGTGATTTAAAGGGTACAGTAGAGTACAGATCGTTAGATTGATGTCAATGCATTTTCCTCCACAACTAATAATCTCCTATTTAAGTATCGTGAAGAAAGTGGAAACTTTCATTAAATGACAATAATCGCACTGCTGAAATGACCCTCATTATATTCAAATGAAGACACTGAGGAAGTAACATATGCACGACCTGTAAACACTAACTCAACACTTCTAAGTACAAGCTGTTGATTGTAGTGAGCCTAAGAGTAGTGTCTGCTCCACTGGCTGTTCGGGGAGAAAAATGGAAAATGATTCAATGTTTTTATGTACTCAGACCTTCCTGTTTATGTTGGGGGCACTTTGCCACGGCAGCCAGGGGTGAGCCAGGTCTTTGATCAGGGGTCTGGGGAGGGGTGGGGGTCCGGAGGGGTGGCTGTGTGATCGCCCATGTGGGTCCAGCACCACACCCTTCTGCAGCATGTAGCAGCCCTTGCCAGCAGCCTGCAGCCCCTCATCTCTCCACACACATCGGCATACTCCTCATTTCCTGGTGCATCCTGCGTGGTGGGTGGACAGGGGGGCTAGGGGATGTTGGGTCACGGGGAAGGTTAATGTGATGCCAAGGTCTCCTGATCACAAATGGTCAGTGTGGTAAACGCACACATAGTATGTCAGAAATCTGGACAGTTACACTAGACAGACACATTTCAACTCCTCCATGATTAATTGGCAGGGCACCTCTCCAACCCAAACCACACCACACCAGAAGAATGACCCGCAATGTAATTCTACTGTACATTAACAATAGGATTAAGTTGCTGTTGATGCATGCTACTGACTACTGTATATTTAAGCAATAAGGCCCGAGGGGGTGTGGTATATGGCTAATATACCATGGCTAAGGGCTGTTCTTAGGCACGGCTCAACGTGGAGTGCCTGGATACAGCCCTTAGCCATGGTATATTGTCAATATACAGCAAACCCCAGAGGTTTCAATTGCTATTATAAACTTGTTACCAACGTAATTAGAGCAGGGCTCGAACTACCCAGTTTATAATTAGCTATCAGAGCTGTCTAACAGGGTGGCTATCAACTACAGGCATGCTGTCCAGGCTCAGTGCTGATAGTTCTGTACTGTATTCTGTTGGTAGGGTCACATCTTTAACTTATAAACAGGCCTGCTAATTCATTTCTCTCAGTTCAACCAGTTGTCAACACCGTGCGGACCACCGCCTCGACAACACAGCTGGGAGCAGTTAGACAATAATCTGAAATGTTTGTGGTGGAAATTTCAATTTTTCAGATTATCATGGGGGGGGGGGGGGGGGGAGTTGGCATGGGCCGTTCGCACATCTTGGCATATTGTGCTTGACTGATGGTTAGGGGGGGTGAAGCAGAGGAGAGAGAATAGGAGAGAAGGAGGAGAGAGAATGAGAACGTATGTCTGAGAGAGGTCGACAGAGAGGGAGCGAGGGGTAGCTAGTGTAGAGGGATCTGGTATGCAAGGTTATCATTGTCAACTAAAACAAAACCTTTAATGAAGTAAAATAATGAAGAAAACTATTGTGGTGTTAGTGGATATAGCACTTCCTAGCTACTGATGCGTGGGTGAAGAAGGGCCACGACAGCAAGATCTTCTCAAATGATATAGTATAACGATGATGGGGATTCACATGAAGATACTGGCATTCAGGAGATGTCCTTATACAAATGGTGATAACACATGCTCTGTCTAGGCTCTCTTGCTCGGGCACAGAACGATGTCCACGTCCATGTGCCATGAACATGCCAGCAAAACTTCCAACTGTGGGGAAAACTAGACAACTGGCTAACCTAAACATGGCACACCCGTTAACCAATGAGCGGCTACCATGCACACAGAACCTGCACCGTGGAACACATGGTGGGAACAAGGGCTAGGCCAAAAACAACTTAGTTGTGACTGTTGTTCACACGCGTATCTGCCCTCTCATTGGATAGAATGGTCCCACCTGATCTTGTCTCCTGCCGCCTGCCTTCCGTCTTTGATGACATGTATTTTCAATGTCAGAGCAGTTACTTGTTAATATAATTGATCATCTTTGCTATCACATTTTTTTCTGATTGTGGCGGGGCCACTCTGGTCCGGTGAAGGGGGCGCCCAAGAGCAAAACAATTCACTGGCAATTTTTTTCTGGTCGCGGCAGGGGCAATAAGCTGAATTTTCCAGTGAGATGATTCGCTCTGGGGCACCATCTTGGCACTGCGGGGGCAATAAGCAGACAATGGTTGCGTTCCCCTGCTCGGACGTTGCATGCATCAACCAATGGTTGCGTGCCACGTCATCGACTGTGTCATTGACTGACAGATTGCTATAACATATGATGTGGTTAGCTGATACTTGAAATACCTATCTAGGCATTGTAAGATCTGTCAGGTGTAATCAAAGTCTAAGCTCTGGAATGTAGCCTAAGATTGATTTAGAATTTAAGCCTAACCAAACCTATGACCATCACCAGTGGCATGAAGTGTCATCCGCATAAAACACAAGCTTTAGGCCTACAACACATAAATGTCTCCTAGCCTTCTACGCAGAGGCTAGTTTCTGTCCCTAACACTGAAACTAAAACTGAAACGATAGAAAATGTTTTTATGAAACTCAAATGAAATAAAAAGACTAAATCAAATCTGAAAACTAACTGAAACCAATCAGAATTTCAAATACACATTTTAAAACAAATAAAAACTCATAAAAACAACTATAATAACCTTGTTGGTATGGGACGGAGGGTGGGAGAAGGGGTGGTGAAGGTAGTTGCTCTGTCCCTGAGGCTGTGAGTTGGTAGGGGTATTTAGGACTAGGACTCAATACAGAGCAGCAGAACCCAAAACACAACACACACATTCACCCACGCCTACCCTGCAATAGTGGTTAACTATACAGCCCCCTCTCGCCATCTAGTGGAGAGACGTCACGCTACACCACTCCTGGGTCTAGCTTTTCTCACATCAAGTGGGAATGGAGGAGAAAATAATTCCTAGCTTTGGTATGTTCCATTACATACGTTATAAAATATTTATAGGAATAATGTATATATCAGAGCAACGAGCTGTGGAGTGTGTGTGCATGTGTATGCGAACATGCGTATGCGTGTGTCCGTGTGTGTGTGTGTGTGGATTTGTCTACCCACTCTCCCACCCTGTGGGTTTGTTCAGATGGAAAGGGAAGTGGTGCTCTCCCAGTTCTCTGTGGTTTGTCAGCTCCCTGCTGTAATCCAGAGGGTTGACAGTGTCTCACAGACAGACAAGACAGGCTGGTAGGGAGAGGGAAAGGGCTGTGTGTGCCGGGCAGAGCATGACAGAGTGGTTGCATTTCTCGCCAATGCCTTGGTGATTCAGCTTATCCAAAAGGGCTGGCTCGCAAGAATAGCTATACCGCCTCCTACCAAACTGCAATTTCACACACAATATTCTGTCTATCAATAATCCAATCCATGCTCTTTGATAGAGTAACAAAATTCATGCTCCCTCACTGACCTTTTATTATCTTATTGTCAAAGGGGACTTGCGTGAATGAGTATGTCGTCTCCTGTCGCCCCTCACAAGGCCTAGAGGGCCTCAGACAGTCTGCTGTGTTCTGGGACTCAGAGTGAGTGAAGAGCAGTAATTGAATATTTCAATGTCGACAGTATTTATTGAAAGTGAAAGCGCGGGGCACACAGAGACAGGCTCTGTTCATTCACATCATGAGCCCTCAATGGTAAAAACCCTGTGAAATGTACATAATGTACTACATAAACCGAAGTGTAAAAAGCTGTGAATGAGGCTCCTGGCACTTCCCTCTCCTCCTCTTCTCCTCCCCTCCTCCAGCCCTCCTCCTCACCGCAATTCAGTCCCCCCTCCATCAACACTTCCTTAATGACTCCATTCTGCCAGCGTGAGTTTATCTGCACTCCATCTCTCGGCTCGCTAATGTAACTCTCTCAACAGGCCCGCTGAGCGAGGGAGAAGGGCAGGAGAAGAGGAGGGCAGGGGCAAGAGAGGGATGTGGGGAAAGTGGAATAACAGAGACTTGGGAAAGTGATCGTGCTTTGCTTTCTCTCTCGGACTTGACGTCGGCATTTCCCTTCGCTGCACACAGAGGGGAGAATAGAGAGGGGAGTGTGGGAACTGGTTGAGAGTGGGGGTCATGGGGCTGCTGTCGCACATGGAGACCATGGGGTCTGGGGGTGGGGGGGGGTACATAGGGTGTAGAGGGAGTATGAACTTTGAAGAGATGGAAAGTGGGGGGAGAGAGTGATGAGAGCAGGAAACCTGGCCAGGGGTCTCCCAGCTCTACTAACATGGGCCTGGGCTCTCTGTGTGACACTGAGGTACACACCATGCTAGCCTCAACTCTAACCCGAATACCGAGCTCACCCAATGGGCACAGACGTCAGTTCAACGTCTAGTTTTGATTAACATTTGGTTGAGTTGACAACTAACTTTAACTCATTGTGAAATCAACAACAAATGTCCCCATGTCAATGGATTCAGGTTAAAAGTTGGGTGAAAAAAATACGAAATGTCCCTATGTTGATGACTTTCTGCAAATCCAATCAGTTTTCCATGTTGATTCAATGTCATCACATAGATTTTTTGGGGTTGAAATGATTCAACCAGTTATTTTTCCAGTGGGCAATGTACCAACACTCAAACCAAAAATAGTGTTTACTGTTAAGTTACCATACAATAGACACAGTAGACAATAACTGAAACACCAGAAAAAGACCACATACCTAGAATCGGCGGCGACTGTCGTCTACTTAAATCATACACTCAGTAACAAAGGAACAATACATATCAGTGCAAGAGATACAATATAGTGTCAAAACCAGATCCATTGACAGTCAGTGCAGAATCAGTGTTAGATGTTAAGTGTAAATAGGGCCTGAGCCAGAGATAAATAAAACACCTTTGCATGAGCTCTATCAGGGTAGGAGAAAAGCCCCTTCACTGACCCCCTCCTCTCCTCTGCCTGCTGTGCTTTATGTAGGTTACTGCCTCTACATTCCATCAAACCATGGAGTTATAGCAGCGTGGACAACTATCCCGATCTCTCAGCAGCCCAACTCTGGGGCAATTAAAACAGGGTAAGAAATATTACGTTATAAGAAGGTTATGAAAACATGGCTAATGAGAGGCCCACCGCATAAACAGGCCTTTCAGCACAGCGCAACTGGCTGCCACGTCCACGGTAATCATCATTATCATCCGTATTGATGTTATTATTATGGTAAAGCATCAGTCCCGTGGTAACTTTATTGGAGGAGATTAGTTTTCCCATAGAAGGAACTAGTGTAGACTACATACTAGAGCTGGGTATGTATGTACGAGGAGGTACACATTGGTGTGTGGGTGGGTGGTGGGGGGTTAGGATAGAAAATCATACAGTGCATTCAGAAAGTATTCAGACCCCTTCCCTTTTTCCACATTTTGTTACATTGTAGCCTTATTCTAAAATGGATGAAATTAAAATATTTTCCTCACCAATCTACATAAAAGATCCCATATTGACAAAGTAAAAACTGTTTTTTAGATATTTTTGCAAATGTATTAAAAACAAAAAAAACTTATTTACATAAGTATTCAGATCATTTGCTATGAGACTCGAAATTGAGCTCAGGTGCATCCGGTTTCCATTGATCCTCCTCGAGATGTTTCTCCAACCTGATTGGAGTCCACCTGTGGTAAATTCAATTGATTGGACATGATTTGGAAAGGCACACACTTGACTATACAGTCATGTATTTGGACAGTGACACAGTCTGCATCATTTTGGCTCTGTACACCACCACAATGGATTGGAAACGAAACAATCCAGATGTGCTTTAAGTGTAGACTTTCATCTTCAATTTAAGGGTTTTGTCAATATTATTGTATGAACCGTGGAGGAATTACAACCATTTATATACATAGCACCCCCCCCCCCCCCCCCCCCCCATTCCAGGCCTTTACTGCAGCTGTCTTCAGTTCTTGCTTGTTCTTGAGGCGTTTTGAAATCCATGCTCAATTGGATTCAGGTCAGATGATTGACTTGGCCATTGCAGAACATTCCACTTCTTTGCCTAAAAAAAGTATTGGGTTGCTTTCGCAGTATGCTTCGGGTCATTGTCCATCTGCACTGTGAAGAGCCTTCCAATGAGTTTTGCAGTATTTGGCTGAATCTGAGCAGATAATATAGCCTTAAACACTTCAGAATTTATCCTGCTGTCACATCATCAATAAATACAAGAGAACCAGTTCCATTGGCAGTAATACATGCCCACGCCATAACACTACCTCCACCATGCTTCACAGATGCGGTGGTACGCTTCGGATCATGAGCAGTTCCTTCCCTTCTCCATCCTCTTCTCTTCCCATTATTCTGGTACAAGTTGATCTTTGTCTGTCCAGATGTTTTTTGGGCAAATTCTAAATCTGGTCTTCCTGTTTTTGAGGCTTAACAATGGTTTATATCTTGTGGTAAACCCTCTGTATTCTGATTGTTGACACAGATACGCCTACCTACTGGAGGGTGTTCTTGATCTGGGCAACTGTTGTGAAGGGGTTTTTCTTCACCAGGGAAAGAATTCTTCTGTCATCCACCACAGTTGTTTTCCGTGGTCTTCCGGGCCTTTTGGTGTTCCTGAGCTCACCAGTGCATTTTTTGTTTTAAGAATGTATCAAATAGTTGATTTGGCCACACCTAATGTTTTTGCTATCTCTTTGATGGGTTTGTTTTGATTTTTCAGCCTAATGATATCTTGCTTCACTGGCAGTGACAGCTCTTTGGACTTTGGTTAACAGCAACAGATTCCAAATGCAAATGCCACACTTGAAATCAACTCTGGGCCTTTTATCTGCCTACTTGTAAATGAACTAACGAGGGAATAACACACACTTGGCAATGGAACAGCTGAGCAGCTGAGCAGGACTACATATAAAAGTCAATAAAGCTGAAAGTCTATTCATTATTTAATTTCAACTCCAATATGCTGTGGTAGACAGCTAAAATAATAATAACTTGATAATAACTTGAAAGTATTTATGAACCTGATTGTGTAAGGTCCAACAGTAGACAGTGCATGTCAGAGCAAAAACCAAGCCATGAGGTCGAAGGAATTGTCTGTAGAGCTCTGAGACATGATTGTGTCGAGGCACAGATCTAGGAAATGGTACCAAAACATTTCTGCAGCATTGAAGGTCCCCAAGAACACAGTGGCCTTTAGAAACCACCAAGACTCTTCCTAGAGCTGGCCGCCCGGCCAAACTGAGCAATCGGGGGAGAAGGGCCTTGGTCAGGGAGGTGACCAAGAACCTGATGGTCACTCTGGCAGAGCTCCAGAGGTTCTCTGTGGAGATGGGAGAACCTTCCAGAAAGACAACCATCTTTGCAGCACTCCACCAATCAGGCCTTTATGGTAGAGTGGCCAGACAGAAGCCACTCCTCAGTTAAAGGCACATGACAAGCCACTTGGAATTTGCAAAAAGGCACCTAAAGGACTCTCAGACCATGAGAAACAAGAATCTCTGGTTTGATGAAACCAAGATTGAACTCTTTGGCCTGAATGCCAAGCGTCACGTCTGGAGGAAACCTGGCACCATCCCTACGGTGAAGCATGGTGGTGGCAGCATCATGCTATGGGGATGTTTTTAGCGGCAAGGACTGGGAGAATAGTGAGGATCGAAGGAAAGATGAATGGAGCAAAGTACAGAGAGATCCTTGATGAAAACCTGCTCCAGAACACTCAGGACCCCAGACTGGGGCAAAGGTTAACTTTCCAACAGGACAACAACCTTAAGCACACAACACAGGAGTGTCTTCGAGACAAGTCTCTGAATGTCCTTGAGTGGCCCAGCCAGAGCCCGGACTTGAACCCAATCGAAAATCTCTGGAGAGACCTGAAAATAGATGTGAAGCGACGCTCCCCATCCAACCTGACAGAGCTTGAGAGGATCTGCAGAGAAGAATGGGAGAAAATCCACAAATACAGGTGTGCCAAGCTTGTAGTGTCATACCCAAGAAGACTCGAGTCTGTAATCGCTGCCAAAGGTGTTTCAAAGTACTGAGGGGGGGGGGGGGGTAAATGTATTATTTCAGTTTTTATTTTTAATACATTTGCAAAAATATCTAAAAACCTGTTTTTACTTTGTCATTATGGGGTATTGTGTGTAGATTGATAAGGGGGGAAAAACTATTTGAACCGTTTTAGAATAAGGCTTTAACGTAACAATATGTGGAAAAGTAAAGGGGTCTGAATACTTTCCTAATGCACTGTATAATGGTTAAAGTTGCAGTTGTAAGTTATTTAACATAGAGATCATAGATCATAGACCTACTAATGGATCAGAATGGCTGCAATCACACACTCTCAGCCCGATTGAAATGCCACAGTAAGTTTTGAAAATCGAAGAACTTTGTGTGAGGCAACCTGTCTGCCTAGGGAGACTACAGTAAGCCAAACTAACATTTCTAAGTGCTGGAAGTTCTTTCAGTGAAAGTATCTACAACAACCACTAGAGCGAGCCACTGCTCAAGTAAATGTTGATCAGAACATCTCAACAGGCTGTAAAACACATTTCATAATAATACACAAATTGGCAATATAAAACATCTATGAGGAATATATTGTACAGTGGGAAGAAAAAGTATGTGAACCCTTTAGATTTACCTGGATTTCTGCATAAATTGGTCATAACTGTCACGATTGTGAGGAGAGACCGACCAAGGCGCAGCGTGTTCTGAGTTCCACATCTTTATTTAGTGAACTTTAAACAAAAAAAACAAGCAACGAAACGTAGCATAAGTGGTGCAAATAGCACACACACAAACAATATCCCACAAAGCAGGTGGGAGATAGGGCTTCCTAAATATGATCCCCAATTAGAGGCAACGATTACCAGCGGCCTCTAATTGGGAACCATACAAAACCACCAACATAGAAATACACATTCTGGAACACCCCCCTAGTCACACCCTGACCTAAACCACTTTAGAGAATCCAAGGGCTCTCTATGGTCAGTGTCACGACCAAAATGCAGCGCGGCTAGTGTTCAACATGTTTAATCAGACGAATAAACGGTAACACTATACAAATAACCAAATAACAAATGTGAAAACCGAGACACTCCTATCTGGTGCAGAACACAAACACAGAGACAGGAAACAATCACCCACAAAATCCAAACACAAAACAAGCCTCCTATATATGATTCTCAATCAGGAACAACGATTGACAGCTGCCTCTGATTGAGAACCATATTAGGCTGGACACAGAAACAGACAAACTAGACACACAACATAGAATTCCCACCCAGCTCACGTCCTGACCAACACTAAACAAGCAAAACACATAAGAACTCTGGTCAGGACGTTACAGTCAGGGCGTGACAATAACATTTTATCTGATCTTCATCTTAGTCACAACAATAGACAAACACAATCTGCTTAAACCAATGACACACAAACAATTATAATTTTTGACTTTCTTTATTGTACACACTGTGTAAACGTTCCCAGTGCAGGTTGGAAAAAAATATGTGAACCCTTGGATTTAATAACTGGTTGACCCTCCTTTGTAAGCAATAACCCCAACCAAACGTTTTCTGTAGTTGCGGATCAGACCTGCACAACGGTCAGGAGGAATTTGACCATTCCTCTTTACAAAACTGTTTCAGTTCCACAATATTCTTGGGATGTCTGGTGTGAACCGCTCTCTTGAGGTCATGCAACAGCTTCTCAATCGGGTTGAGGTCAGGACTGACTGGGCCACTCCAGAAGGCTTATTTTCTTCTGTTCAAGCCATTCTGTTGTTGATTTACTTCTGTCTTTTGGGTCGTTGTCCTGTTGATTCACCTAACTTCTGTTGAGCTTCAATTGATGGACAGATAGCCTTACATTCTCTTGCAAAATGTCTTGCTAAACTTGGGAATTCATTTTTCCCGTCAATTATAGCAAGCTGTCCAGGCTCTGAGGCAGCAAAGCAGCCCCAAACCATGATGCTCCCTCCACCATAGTTTACAGTTGGGATGAGGTTTTGATGTTGGTGTGCTGTGCCTTTTTTTCGCCACACATTGTGTTGTGTGTTCCTTCCAAACAACACAACTGTAGTTTCATCTGTCCACAGAATATTTTGCCAGTAGCGCTGTGGAACATCCAGGTGCACTTTTGCAAACTTCAGATGTGCAGAACTGTTTTTTTGTTGGACAGCAGTGGCTTCTTCCGCGGTGTCCTCCCATGAACACCATTCATGTTTAGTGTTATACTTATTGTAGACTCGTCAACAGAGATGTTCGCATCTTCCAGAAACTTCTGTAAGTCTTTCATTGACACTCTAGGATTCTTACTGACCTCATTGAGCATTCTGCGCTGTGCTCTTGCAGTCATCTTTGCAGGACGGTCATTCCTAGGGAGAGCAGCAACAGTGCTGAAATTTCTCCATTTATAGACAATTTGTCTTAGCGTGGACTGACTTTTAGAGATACCTTTGATACCCTTTCCAGCTTCATGCATGGCAACAATTCTTAACCTTAGGTCTTCTGGGATCTCTTTTGTTCAAAGCACGGTTCACATCAGGCAATGCTTCTTGTGAATAGCAAACTCTAATTTTGTGAGTGTTTTTTGTGGGGTAAGGCAGCTCTAACCAACATCTCTAATCTTGTCTCATTGATTGGACTCCAGGTTAGCTGACTCCTGACTCCAATACGCTTTGGAGAAGTCATTAGCCTAGGGGTTCACATACTTTTTCCAACTTACACTGTGAATGTTTAAATTATGTATTCAATATAGACAAGAAAAATACAATCAGTTGTGTGTTATTAGTTTAAGCACACTGTGTTTGTCTATTGTTGTGACTTAGATGAAGATCAGATCAAATGTGTGTCAAATGTATGCAGAAATCCAGGTAATTCCAAAAGGTTCACATACTTTTTCTTGCCACTGTAATTGTCTTACTTGCAGTGATTTACTGACTCATTATCAAAAACAATAGCGTGTGGAGTAGGGCCACCTAGTGGATTATAGATTTACTGTGAATTGAAAAAGTGCCAAATATTTATCCTTGGGAGAGACTCTCTCTCTCTCTGCCTTTTTGTTATGGGGCAGATGGGATTCACCCTGTCTGTGCTTAAGGTTTCTGCTCAGAGAGAGAGAGAGAGGGAGAGAGAGAGAGAGAGAGAGAGAGAGAGAGAGAGAGAGAGAGAGAGAGAGAGAGAGAGAGAGAGAGAGAGAGAGAGGGAGAGAGGGAGAGAAAGAGAGAGAGAGAGAGAGAGAGAGACAGGACAGAGTGAAGACTGTTTACAGGACCACAAGCCAATGAAACCTTTCTCTCTCCACATGCTCTGTTAGCAGATATAGGTCATGACTTGCGTCTCTCTCTCTCTCTCTCTCTCTCTCTCTCTCTCTCTCTCTCTCTCTCTCTCTCTCTCTCTCTCTCTCTCTCTCTCTCTCGCTCTCTCTCTCTCTGAGCAGAAACCCTAAGCACAGACAGGGTGAATCCCATCTGCCCCATAACAAAAAGGCAGATTCAGAGTCTCAAAACCTCCACTAAGACCTCAGCATGTATACCAGTTGCAGCTACAGACCCACTGAACTTGTATTTGACATTTCCACATACTGTACAGTGTAGCCTACTACAGTTTAGCCTACTTTAGAGTATTAGTTACTATGAATGTGCCTCTAAAATATATGTGACAGCAAAAATAACTGGGCCAAAAGTAGTACAATGCATTGAGTGACTCATCGTAAATGTTCAAACATTTAACACGGCCCCTGTCAGTTCCAATCAAGCCAAAGTGAAGAAGCTGGTTGTGCAGCCTGCCAGGCTGGCTTTGTGATGACTCATCATCTGTCTGCCTTCAAAGTACCCCCACAATCATTACCCCACTGGAGAAACCACAGGCAGGCTCCAAGTGTCAATTCCCTCTGGACCCTGAAAGAGGATGAATGATGGGTTCTGTCCCTTCTCCTCTCTCCCTCCATCCTTTAGAAAAGCAGAAGAAAGGGGGGCTTTGTGGTAGGTGTGTTTGAGCACGGCGGGTGGGGGGTGGGGGGGGGGGGTGGGGAGCACACACTGCCAGGAAAGAGTGGATGAAGGGGTAAGAGGGTGGGTGTTTGCTGAGACTCATTTACTCCACTGAGCTAGAATCTGCCGACAGGATTCCTTACTGGCACACACACACACACACACGCACGTCATGACCTATATCTGCTAACAGAGCATGTGGAGAGAGAAAGGTTTCATTGGCTTGTGGTCCTGTAAACAGCCTTCACTCTGTCCTGTCAGAGTTAGCCCACTCAGTTTCTCACTATGACATCTCTCTCTACTCTGGCATTTGGTTGACTGGCTCTGTCAAAGGTTGAGGGCTTACCTCCTGATGTTGATGGCTAGTCAGTGGGATGGAGCAAGTGTCTTCTGGTCAGAAGGTCAGATGGGTCAGTGTCTGGCGCCAGACTGAGATGTGGTGATGTCATTCTCATGACTTCTACTGGGAAAGGACAACCACCAATTAACCACAGATCTTGGATTGTAATTGTCAATTGTGAAAAGTCCAAGCACTTGTAGGCCTATATGTCAGTCCACACAATGTTTCTTTCTTGTTTGTTTTCTTCTTCTTATGCACGGCTTCACGGCACCCTGTAGAGTACCATTACGGGTATACTTTTTTAGGCCTACTTTGATTAATGGTCCCTTATGATGTTACTTGTCATTTTGACTCTGTTTTTTGATGGGGTTAACTATCTTTGGTTTGTCTCTGTAGGAGGTTCTACGGCTACAGAAGGGCTGAAGTAGAGCTCCTTATGGCAGACCATGGGGAACATGGTCATGTAGCACATCACTTTCAAGTTTATGCCATGTTTGTTTTGTTTTGTCCTGCACTGTAGACATTCCTCTAGAACTCCACGTCTCTTTGTAGGCTGAGACAAATCAGTAATGGCTCCATACTGCTGTCTCCGTCAAGGCTTCCTCTAGAAATCTGAATCTATGATGTGTGTGAGAACATAATAAATATGCCAATGGACACAGCAATGGGCATTTGCAATAATTTACCTTACTTCAAGACAGGTGGGGACTCACATCTCCTTTATCTACCTAACATATTAAATCAACAGCGCCATGTATTTCTCCTAGATTCTGAACGCATTGCTGTAGCCTAGATGTTCTCCTCAGATTACAGTGCAGGGTGGCACTATATTCATACCAAAGCTATGTTACAGTTTTTCTCTATCGCGTACAGGTTTTTTTGGTCAATGCTTAAATACATTTGCAGAATGTTTGATAATTTTCCTGCCTTTGGACCTCCATTGCATATTTTAGACCTGCTTTTTCAAAACTGTGCCCACAATGGTAATATTTTACAATAAGGTTCCATTTGTAAATGATGTATAAAGGGTTTGTAATTACGTTATTAACGATTATTTAATCATGTGTAAATGCATTATAAACCATTAATCAATCGGTTATAACAAATTAGTCAAAATAGTGTGATAGCTAGTCAGGCTTGCCAAATATTGAGCCACTATTTATCTCCAGCTATTAACCATTTATAAATGCACGTACAAATGTGTTTAATATTGAACCCTCATGTATCATCATGCAACCTTATTTTCAATGGTTGCACAGGTAAACAATAGTTATTTTCTCACTTTTGGGTGTAATGCATTGTTGCTCTGTGTCATGAATAGAAATGGTTGGTTTTCAGACCAATGGTCAACTCCCATGATGTGTTTTCCCCACGTTTGAAACCGTGATGATGCATCAGTACACTTATTTATTCGAGGAATGAAGGCCTCATCTGAAGATCTCAAACCATATTATTGGTGTGGTTGGCTGGTTTCAGATAAATTCCCCCACCTTTTTATATTCTGCGAAACGCCATTGAAATAAAGACGACCTGAATCGTGCTCACAATTTTCTGTTGACACTGACATCATGTGACAGTGCGTCGTGAAGAATCAGGATGAATGGCACAAGGGATGGAGTGATCAGCTAGCAAGAAATCGTGTGGATAAGAGAGTTGCACATGTTGGGTGCTGATGGGAAATAACATGGCGTCCTTTGAGAGGGCAAGAATGAGATGTATGTTAGGAGAAGTGTAATATGATCATAAGGACACGTATACTTGGAATACGGAGGAGGAATGGAGAAAGAAAGAGATGCAGAGGAGGTCGAAGAGAGTGAGGGAGGTAAAGGGTGAGCTTGAATCGGTTGAAGATGGGAGATGGTTTGTCGAAGAAGAATGGTGAAAGTGTAAGCAGAGTGAGCCGAATGAGATCTGGAGACGAAATGGAAGTGAATGAGGGCGACGTATCGGTGTCACACCCGTTAAAGGAAGAGGACCAAAGTGCAGCGTAGTGAGCGTACATTTTCTTTTATTAAAAAATGACGCCGAACAAAACAATAAACGCTACAAAAACAAACCGTGAAGCTCAAAAGCTATGTGCCCTAAACAAAGTGTCACGCCCTGGCCTTATTATTCTTTGTTTTCTTTATTATTTTAGTTAGGTCAGGGTGTGACATGGGGAATGTTTATGTTTTGTTGGTTTTGGGTGTTTATTTGGTAAAGGGGTTATGGGGTGTAGTATATGGTTTTGTGTTGAGTGTAGATGTCTAGCGTTGTCTATGTTGGTTAGTTATCTAGGAGAGTCTATGGTTACCTGAATGAGTTCCCAATTAGAGACAGCTGATTTCGGTTGTCTCTGATTGGGAGCCTTATTTAGGGTAGCCATAGGCTCTCATTGGTGGTGGGTAATTGTCTATGTAAGAACGTTTGTAGCCTGTATGTTTGTGCACAACGTTTGTAGCTTCACGGTCGTTTTGTTGTTTTGTTAAAGTGTTTTGTTCGTGTTCATCTTCGTGTTGTATAATAAAAGAAGATGGCTTATTTTCCAACTGCTGCATTTTGGTCTGTCAATCCGCCACACGATCGTGACAGAATTACCCACCATAGGACCAAGCGGCATGGAAGGCGGCAACAGGACCTACCTACACAGGATTTCTGGAGATGGGAGGAAATTCTAGACGGGAGAGGACCCTGGTCACAGCCAGGGGAATATCACTGCCCCAAGGCAGAGATAGAGGCAGCACGGCGACACGGGAGGAAGCCCAAGAGACAGCACAAAAATTTTTTTGGAGGGGGGCACTTGGAGCAGTCGGCGAAGTTGAGGGGTGAGTCTGAGTGTGTCGAGGAGTTATTGGACAGATTGGAGGAGAGTGAACGAAGGGGAGATTATGAGACATTCGAAGTGTTGTTGACGAAATTGGAGGAGAGTGAAGAGAGAGAGCTGTTGGTTTGGCAGAGTATGCAATGCATTCTTCCTGAGGAGCGTATTAGCTGTCCGATGCCACCTGTGTCAGTTCCTCGTACTCAGCCTGAAACTCGTGTTAAAGTTCCGGAAGAGTTGATGCCGGCTATACACACCAGGTTTCCAGTACACCTTCACAACCCGGTGTGTCCTGTTCCTACTTTTTTCACTCATCCTGAGATGCATGTCCCCAGCCCTGTACCACTAGTTCCGGCACCAAGTATTAGGTCTAAGGTGCGTCCCCAGAGCCCTTTACGCACTGTTCCTGCTCCCCGCACTAGCTTTGAGGTGCGTGTTTCCAGCCCATTACCACCAGTGCCTACACCACGCATCAAGCTTCCTGGGTGTCTCCAGAGCCCTGTTGTTCCTCCACGTACTAGCCCTGTGGTGCGTGTCTCCAGCACATTACCACCAGTGCCTACAACACGCACCAAGCCCTCTGTGTGTTTCCAGAGTCCTGTACGCACTGTTCCTTCTCCCCGTACTCGCCCTGATGTGCGGGTCCTCAGCCCGGTACCACCAGTACCGGTACCACGCACAAGGCCTATAGTACGCCTTGAGAGTCCAGTGTGCCCTGTTGCTGCTCCCCGCATTAGCCCTGAGATGCGTGTCCCCAGTCCGGTACCACCAGTTCCGGCCCCACGCACTAGGCCTAATGTGCGTCCCCAGGGTCCAGTATGCCCTGTTCCTGCTCCCCGCACTAGCCCTGAGATGCGTGTCCCCAGCCCGGTACCACCAGTTCCGGCACCACGCACTAGGCCTAATGTGCGCTCCCAGGGTCCAGTATGCCCTGTTCCTGCTCCCCGCACTAGCCCTGAGATGCGTGTCCCCAGCCCGGTGCCACCAGTCCCGGCACCACGCACCAGGCCTACAGTGCGCCTCAGCCGGCAGGAGTCTGCCGTCTGCACAGCAATGACTGAACTGCCCGTCTGCCAAGCGCCATCTGAGCCATCCGTCTCCCCAGCGCCATCTGAGCCATCCGTCTCCCCAGCGCCATCTGAGCCATCCGTCTCCCCAGCGCCATCTGAGCCATCCGTCTGCAATGAGCCTGCAAAGCCGCCCGTCTGCCATGAGCCTGCAAAGCCGCCCGTCTGCCATGAGCCCACTGAGCCGTCCGCCAGACAGGAGCCGCTAGAGCCGCCAGCCAGACAGGAGCCGCTAGAGCCGTCCGTCAGACAGGATCTGCCAGAGCCGCCAACCAGACAGGATCTGCCAGAGCCGCCAACCAGACAGGATCTGCCAGAGCCGCCAACCAGACAGGAGCAGCCAGATCAGTCAGCCAGCCATGAGCAGCCAGATCCGTCAGCCAGCCATGAGCAGCCAGATCCGTCAGCCAGCCATGAGCAGCCAGATCCGTCAGCTAGCCATGAGCAGCCAGATCCGTCAGCTAGCCATGAGCAGCCAGATCCGTCAGCTAGCCATGAGCAGCCAGATCCGTCAGCTAGCCATGAGCAGCCAGATCCGTCAGCTAGCCATGAGCAGCCAGATCCGTCAGCTAGCCATGAGCAGCCAGATCCGTCAGCTAGCCATGAGCAGCCAGATCCGTCAGCTAGCCATGAGCAGCCAGATCCGTCAGCTAGCCAGGAGCAGCCAGATCCGTCAGCTAGCCATGAGCAGCCAGATCCGTCAGCTAGCCATGAGCAGCCAGATCCGTCAGCTAGCCATGAGCAGCCAGATCCGTCAGCCAGCCATGAGCAGCCAGATCCGTCAGCCAGCCATGAGCAGCCAGATCCGTCAGCCAGCCATGAGCAGCCAGATCCGTCAGCCAGCCATGAGCAGCCAGATCCGTTAGCCAGCCATGAGCAGCCAGATCTGTCAGCCAGCCATGGGCCGTCCCTCAGTCCGGAGCTGCAGTCCCTCAGTCCGGAGCTGCAGTCCCTCAGTCCGGAGCTGCAGTCCCTCAGTCCGGAGCTGCCCCTTACCCTGGTGCTGCCCCTTACCCTGGTGCTGCCCCTTATCCTGGTACTGCCCCTTATCCTGGTACTGCCCCTGACCCTGGTACTGCCACTTACCCTGGTACTGGTCCTTAGTCCGGAGCTGTCCCTTAGTCCGGAACTCCCCCTTAATGCAATGGGGTTAATGTGGAGGGGGGTCGTTTGGAGGAAGCCTAGGAGGTGGTTAGGTACTGTGGTGACGTGGGGACTACGACCAGAGCCGGAGCCGCCACCGTGGAGGGGAGCCCACCCAGACCCTCCCCTAGACTGTGTATGGTGCGCCCGGAGTTCGCGCCTCAAGGGGGGGGTTATGTCACGCCCTGGCCTTATTATTCTTTGTTTTCTTTATTATTTTAGTTAGGTCAGGGTGTGACATGGGGAATGTTTATGTTTTGTTGGTTTTGGGTGTTTATTTGGTAAAGGGGTTATGGGGTGTAGTATATGGTTTTGTGTTGAGTGTAGATGTCTAGCGTTGTCTATGTTGGTTAGTTATCTAGGAGAGTCTATGGTTACCTGAATGAGTTCCCAATTAGAGACAGCTGATTTCGGTTGTCTCTGATTGGGAGCCTTATTTAGGGTAGCCATAGGCTCTCATTGGTGGTGGGTAATTGTCTATGTAAGAACGTTTGTAGCCTGTATGTTTGTGCACAACGTTTGTAGCTTCACGGTCGTTTTGTTGTTTTGTTAAAGTGTTTTGTTCGTGTTCATCTTCGTGTTGTATAATAAAAGAAGATGGCTTATTTTCCAACTGCTGCATTTTGGTCTGTCAATCCGCCACACGATCGTGACACAAAGTAAACTTCCCACAAAGACAGGTAGAAAAAAGGGCTACCTAAGTATGGTTGTCAATCAGAGACAACGATAGACTGCTGCCTCTGATTGAGAACCACACCAAACACACACCAAACACAAAGAAATAGAAAACATAGAAATAAAGAAACTAGAATGCCCACCCTTGTCACACCCTGGCCTAACCAAAATAGAGAATAAAAGCCTCTCTATGGCCTCTCTAGGGCGTGACAATCGGAGGTGGCAGGTTTGGTGAAGTTTTCGAAGCCCGAGGCCTGCGCCGATGGTCAGGATGAAGCTGAGTCTGTGACGGTAGAAGTAAACTTTTTGGAGAAATTGGACCCCTGTCTTTTGGCTAATCCATATGTGGTTTCAGGGTGGGTGAAAACGGAGTTGGGTGATCAAATCAAATCAAATTTATTTATATAGCCCTTCTTACATCAGCTGATATCTCAAAGTGCTGTACAGAAACCCAGCCTAAAACCACAAACAGCAAGCAGTGCAGGTGTAGAAGCACGGTGGCTAGGAAAAACTCCCTAGAAAGGCCAAAACCTAGGAAGAAACCTAGAGAGGAACCAGGCTATGAGGGGTGGCCAATCTTCTTCTGGCTGTGCCAGGTGGAGATTATAACAGAACATAGCCAAGATGTTCAAATGTTCATAAATGACCAGCATGGTCAAATAATAATAATCACAGTAGTTGTCGAGGGTGCAGCAAGTCAGCACCTCAGGAGTAAATGTCAGTTGGCTTTTCATAGCCGATCATTAAGAGTATCTCTACCGCTCCTGCTGTCTCTAGAGAGTTGAAAACAGCAGGTCTGGGACAGGTATCACGTCCAGTGAACAGGTCAGGGTTCCATAGCCGCAGGCAGAACAGTTGAAACTGGAGCAGCAGCACGGCCAGGTGGACTGGGGACAGCAAGGAGTCATCATGCCAGGTAGTCCTGAGGCATGGTCCTAGGGCTCAGGTCCTCCGAGAGAGAGAAAGAAAGAGAGAAAGAGAGAATTAGAGAGAGCATACTTTTATCATAAGATGACTTTGAGTTACCTTCACCGATTCTACATCACAGAAAGTGGTTTCATTTCAAGCTAAAGTGTACTGTTACCTGGCTAGCTGATGTTAGCTGGCAGGCTCCCAAGCTAACATTATGTATATGATGTTATTATTCGTATCCCAGAGCCGTTTGCTTGGCTAGTTAGAGCCTAATGTTACCTAGTGTTGTGGGGGCTGTGCTTTGGCAAAGTGGGTGGGGTTATATCCTTCCTGTTTGGCCCTGTCCGGGGATATCATCGGATGGGGCCACAGTGTCTCCTACCACCTCCTGTCTCAGCCTCCAGTATTTATGCTGCAGTAGTTTATGTGTCGGGGGGCTAGGGTCAGTTTGTTATATCTGGAGTACTTCTCCTGTCTTATTCGGTGTCCTGTGTGAATTTAAGTATGCTCTCTCTAATTCTCTCTTTCTCTCTTTCTTTCTCTCTCTAGGAGGACCTGAGCCCTAGGACCATGCCTCAGGACTACCTGGCATGATGACTCCATGCTGTCCCCAGTCCACCTGGCCGTGCTGCTGCTCCAGTTTCAACTGTTCTGCCTGCGGCTATGGAACCCTGACCTGTCCACCGGACGTGATACCTGTCCAAGACCTGCTGTTTTCAACTCTCTAGAGACAGCAGGAGCGGTAGAGATACTCTTAATGATTGGCTATGAAAAGCCAACTGACATTTACTCATGAGGTGCTGACTTTCTGCACCCTCGACAACTACTGTGATTATTATTATTTGACCATGCTGGTCATCTATGAACATTTGAACATCTTGGCCATGTTCTGTTATAATCTCCACCCGGCACAGCCAGAAGAAGATTGGCCACCCCTCATAGCCTGGTTCATCTCTAGGTTTCTTCCTAGGTTTTGGCCTTTCTAGGGAGTTTTTCCTAGCCACCGTGCTTCTACACCTGCATTGCTTGCTGTTTGTGGTTTTAGGCTGGGTTTCTGTACAGCACTTTGAGATATCAGCTGATGTAAGAAGGGCTATATAAATAAATGTTATTTTATTTAATCTGTGGTAGCTAGCTATTATTGTTAGCTAGTGTTTAACATTACTTGCTATCTATTAACAAAACTAGCTAAGCTTAAATTGTGTAAAGCATGATAATGATTACAGTAGTGCTATGTGTTGCTAGAGTGTCTATGCTAAATTGTCATAAATGTCTCTTCTCTCCCATAGATTCCCATAAAGTATCAGACTCCAGGATGGGAAAATGTTTAACAAGAAAGAAACAGATGAAGACAGAGAAGGGGGCCATGAGACCCTATGTTGTGTTTTAAATAGTTAATCTGTTTTGAGTTTCTATTCTGACTTGTAATGTTAAAAAAGGGGGAGTTCATCTGAACTAGCTAGGCTACTCACTAGACCAAATGGTAGGCTACAGATTTGAGTCGCTACAATTCAAATTCCCAATGTATGTTTCTATTAAATTACATTCTGTTCTTACTACGTATTGCATGTTTGAGGAGATTATATGTGCTTATAAATGTTAGCAACTCATTAATAAATGGTCAGTAGGTTTCCACTATCTTTAAAGGTATATCTTCCAGTCATTTGTTAATGGTCAGTGGATTGCCACTTTTAAGGTATCATTTTAGCATTTATAGATGTTAATAACTCAGTTATAAATGTTAATAGGTCTGTCACTTTAAAATAAGGTATACCTTTAGCAGTTACACATGTGGGTAAATAATGTATAGATGATTTGAGAGTTCACTCCGAGCATAGACATAGTTATAGTCAGTATTGAGTACCCATCACTACATACATGAGAGAAGATGTAACACTTTGTTCAACATGTTCAGTCAATTAATGGTGGGTGTGAAGACCAAAACATTCAACGTTGTGAGAGGATACCTCCACTGTTTCACCAACCAAAGGTATTACGGTTACCATTTCACACAGGAGCATTCACCATACTTGGACTATCACAGAAAAGTGATGTGTGTTGATATAATCTGGTAAGGGGTAATATGTTACGAATGATGATTGAATAATGTCCTGTATGTAAATTTGGCCAGGGAATCAGGGTTTCAAAGGTGGGTGAAGACACATCATGAAAACCAACCTCTTCTGTTCCTGGGACAGCACCAATGCTTCACACCCAAAAGTGAAAATAACTATTGTTCAACTGTGCAATTATTGAATATAAGGTTGCATGATGATATGGAAGGCTTAATCTTATAATAATTTGTAAGTGCATTTACAGATGTTTAATAACTGAAGGTAAATATTGGCTTACTATTTGGCAAACACTATTTATTGATGGTTTATAATGCATATACAAATACTCGTTAATAACTGAAATATAACCCATTTATAAACCCTTTACAAAGTTGAAGCTTTACCAGTAGTACAGCGGGTACTATAGGGTAAGATCTAGGTAACAGGGACTCTAATTGTTATGCAGAGATGCAGAAAATGAAGTGGAGTTACTACCATTACTTCTAAGTAACTTTGGGTTACTCCTAAGTCATCATCTCCAACATTGTGACCTTCCATTTTAGAGCTTTGCTTTAGTGTGGGTTGAGGCCAATACATTCATATTAGTTGTGTTCCTCCACTGTATTCACCATTCCTTATTTCTATTGGGGTGTTTCTGCTTGCCAATGGAATGTCTAAGCCCATGTACAGTATTGAATACATGAAATTTGATTGTGATGACACTAATGAATGATTCCTGCACACAAAGTGCTTATTTTCCCTTTTTTTTTTGGATCACATTTAATATTGGATTTGATGTGTATGAAATTGTTTTGTGAAATATGCATAAAAGGAGAGTAATGTCCCATAATTCTGCACCTTTTGATAGTTGTGTTTTGATCATCGTTAGTGACGGCAAAGAAAATATTTTGATCACTGGGATTTTTAAAATGATAGACGAACTTACTTTGTCAGCTTAGACTCCAAATAAATGTACGCGTTCATCTTTTTGCAGACAGTCCTGTTCTTTTGAGGAATGTATCATCAATTGTGATCGTATCATATAGCTTTGTTGAATTAATTTACTGTTTTGTAAAAGGCCACAGAGTTCTGTGTCTTGAGACACAACATTGATCTAAAACAGGGATGGGTAACTTTGATGGGGATGGCAGCCACAAAGATACCCACACATTTATGCGTACCCACATCCATACCCACACATTTGTGGACCCAGAAAGAGTAGCTGCTGCTTCTGCAAAAGCTAATGGGGATCCCTAGCCTTTTGGGGGCCCTAAGCGACATTTTGTTTCTTGCAATGTCGTGCAATTCTACACATTCTGCCATGAGATGTTGAGAAAATGTTGCAGTTATAAAGCATTTAGCTGCAATCGACACATTTTGCTATGCGGCGGAGAGATTTTGCAATTTTACAGCTAATTTCACGCAATTCTATACATTTTGCCATAGGATGGAGATAAACGTTTTTTATATGATATCTGAGTGAGAATGACTAAAAAAATCAACGTGGGGGGGTCCCTGGTCGGTGATTCAACCATGATTATTACACGTTTAGATAGCTGCCAAGACTAACTTACCAATCGAAAAAATGTTTGCTGACATGGCTAATTGAGTGACTATCAGTGACTGACATAACGAGAGAAAAACTGCTGACGCACAGCCGGGTTTTAGATGGCGCCGACAGATATGGTAGCTCTGCTTCTAGCTCCTCAGCAACAACAGAAATGTCTCAATTGCACCTTATTGTATCGTACTTTTCTCACTCTCAACAGCACAGGAGGTTGGTGGCACCATAATTGGGGGAGAACGGGCTCGTGGTAACGACTGGAGCGGAATTAGTGGAATGGTATCAAATACATCAAACACATGGTTTCCAGGTGTTTGATGCCATTCCCATTTGCACTGTTCCCGGCATTATTATGAGCCGTTCTACACTCAGCAGCCTCCACTGCCAACAGTATATTGAGACCCTGACCGGGTAGGAAAAAAAGAAATGGCAGGTCGGCCCGCCAGTTGACCATCACTGACCTAAAAAAACGCTTGTATGCGATTGAGAAAAACGGCATTACACAAACAGTATTACACTCAGCTGTGTGTCAAATTGAGGCGCGCCAGTTAGCCACTCAGCTCCGGTCTGGAAGGGAAGCAAGCCGTGCCAAAGCGGGCGGAGTCTGAAAAGCTCTGCCTATCCTCCGGTCGTTCCTAGTTACCACAGCCAGAAGGTCATAAACCTCGTTTATTTCTAAAACGTATCTTCTTAAAATGTGATTTTAAACCTAACCACACTGATAACCACACCCTAACCTTGAATTAAGACCAAAAAACTCATTTTAGTTTTTGATGAATTTTTACGATAGCCTAACGGACAATACTGACGTTGTGACCGTGGTAACTAGTGGAAACCCTATCCTCCCTCCCCCGGCGGAGGTGTACGATCGTGGAGTCAAGCAAGAAGAGACCGTGATTAACTGGCCAGAGAACCACGGTGTGGCTCCGGACTGAGAATTCACTGCGACTCGGCAGAGCCCAAGTTTGCTACGAGACGGCCGCGACCACTGCGAGAACAGTTGGCTAGAGAACTCTCCGCCTTGACCGCCTGTCTGGATAGCCCGCATAGAGGCCGACATCCCGCTACTTGCCGAATACAGGACTGGAAACGACTGCAGAATAGGACCCGTCATAACAGGAATATTTATCGGCGTCTGCTCGGCTATTTCTCCCAGAAATGGACGGTTTCGCCGGCAGTTTGGGTAAGTTAAAGACGAACTCTAGCCTATTAATAGAATTCACATAGCAGACTGAAATGTATTATAGACTATCTTAATGTACAGGCTACACGTGTCAGTTCTTTATTAAACCAATGGAGTTAACGTTGTAACATCTGATGTTAACGTTGTAACAACCGGAATTCTGACATCCAGACAGAGGTTGCCTGCAATGTGTTAAAGTGCAAAACATTAACGTTATATGAGTGTCCTTATTTTATTGCTTTGCTTTTCTGTGCTGGATATCACAAGTAGGCTTCACTTGACATAGGCTACCAAATACCGCAATAGGGTTCTAAACAATGCGAGAGATATTGTGCTATTCTCTCATACGCACTCGGTTGTGCGTTCATGCTGTATCTACGTCAATTGCCATGTATTGCTATGGCAAGGAGTCCTTTGAAACCGCCCGAAACAAAGACTTGTGCGTCGAAGAAACGATTCAACAGGAAATTATTTATTTATCCAGTCAGTCTGCCAATGCGCGTAGAATCGTGTGTGTGTGTGTGTGTGTGTGTGTGTGTGTGTGTGTGTGTGTGTGTGTGTGGAGAGCCGGAGACAGACAGACAGAGAGAGCAAGGGGACGTGTCAGATGAGTGGCAGTCCAAGAAGGGGGCCTTCCAAAGGTTCTAATATAGCCCTACACAATGACATTACAACTGACTGATATTCTAACAAAATTACTTCAACTTCCTCTTTAGGTACCAGGCAGGTGACTGTCCCAAAGGACTGTACATGATTAGAATATGCACAAATACTTCCTTATTATAACATTTTTATGAATCTCAAAGACTGATCGGCAATGTAAACAATAATGCAATATCCTACAGAATACTGTCAATTGTGTAAATTGCACACCCCATAGGAAATATAGTAACAGATGGTCTATAAAACCCCTCTCAGAGTTAACTGCAGGTGACTTCCGACAGTGTTTCTCTTTACAGCGATGATGGACCATGCATGGCGTCGGTTGCTCTCAATGTCACTTAAATTCTTGCTGTTGTTGTGCTACACATGTGCATAGTTCGTCTTTTTGTGTTGCCTTGGCGATGCCACAGGCAATTATGTCGGTGTGTGTGTTTATGCATGCTTGATATAGAGTAGGTGGTGGTAGTGTCATTCTGTCCTTGTCCTTCCCATTCAAATGTGGTAAGTCTATCTCTCTCTCTCTCTGTGTGTGTGTGTGTGGGAAAGAGACAGAGAGAGAGAGCGTCTCATTCCCTCCCTCAACCTTCACGTTTGAATGCAGTAAAGTTAAAGGATGCAGACTTTAGCCAAGCCCTAGAGCACTGCAGAGGAGGAGAGTGTGTGAGAGAGGGTGCCCACGCAGCCTATGAGGCTTTGGGTGCATAGCACGCCACGGCATACATGCTCAGTCATCATACCCGTTCTGCAGTGTCCGTATGCTGTGCCAGCCTGTTCTCATCACCTCAACACTTACCGTAGTGCTGAATTACTCAGTGCAACACACACACACACACACACACACACACACACACACACACACACACACACACACACACACACACACACACACACACACACACACACACACACACACACATTGCTTTACATAGAGTACTATTATGCAATCACTTATGATATATTTACAGTAGAGACAGACATGCCACGTAGTTTCATATACATACTGCCCTCCGGGCATAAGCAACACACCATATATAACATATATACGCCACAGTCTAAAGAAACTTGTATCTGCTTGACCCTTTCAAACATATGTAATGTTACTTTATGGGATTTTTTTTTCTTTCTGCATAGGAAGGATCTCTTGCACAATAATTGACTGTGACATTTGTAAACAGAAGTGACAGAGCATCAGGTTTGCTGGGGCATTGCAGTGATAGATATGGGTGCAGCTGTAAGGTATTGTTTCCCCGGGTATTGATAGTGTGTCATATTGTTGAATTAAATTAAAGATTCACACCACTGCTAAAATAGGGTCAAGCTCTGGTTGGTAACCTTTGTTGTAAACCCATAAAGTCAGAGGACTTAGTTATTGATATAAGCAGCATCATAAATGGACTTCAGTAGTACTTCATGTCAGTTGATTCATGTGGTTGTATGTACTGCGTGTGAGTGGATGGCAGTGCCACTGTGCCAGGCCAATGCCAAAGCAGTTAACAGGGCTCCTACACTTTTAGAAAAAAAGGTTCCTTATAGAATCAAATAACCCTTTTATAGGGTTCTTTGACCAGAACCCTAGAGGTTCTTCTTTACTGAACCAAAATGGTTCCATATAGAACCCTACATGATGCCATTTATGAATTGTTGCTACTACTGTTAAATAGTAATATTGATCTTAGAATATAATTGAATAAAGGACAAAAGAATATCAGCATAGTTTTTGAATTTATTGTAATTATATGCAAACAGTTTGGAAATATGCACTGTGTTTGAATGAAGGCCCACGTCAACTCTGGCTGACTTCTTTACAATACAATATACTTTTTCCATTAGTTACAGTGAACACCAACTGTGTTTCTTCTCCATTCTCAACCCCTTGAGCAAGGGCCTTGCTCAAGGGCCCAACGGTAGGGGAATGTTTTGAGGGTATGAACCCAGCAGCCCTCCAGTTGTCAGATAAAAAAAACCCACCCTGCCCGGGATTTGAACCGGCCACAGGTCCAACTCCTTAGCCGATGGGCTACCTGCTTGACTGGTTGCAGAGAAGAAGAAAGGAGCAAAACCATGAGTTCATGTTAAGAAATAATACATTTATCTGCCAAATTGAAGACAAAAAGCTATGTAGACATGTCATTATTATGATGGAGAAGAAGAACTTGCATGAAGTTTTGAGCCGTTTCAAAAAGGGATCATGGCTTTCACCTGGATTCAACTAGTCAGTCTGTCATAGAAAGAGCAGCTGTTCTTAATGTTGTTTATACTCAGAGTGGATAGTGTGTAAAAAGTAATGTCATGATTAACTAGGCTATTGAATCACCAAGACTTATTATACATCATTTATTATCAATAATTCATACCTCTTCTCAAATCAGCAACAGTCTTCTCGTGGCTTCATGAAACAGGCTTGTCCCCTCAATTGACTCCACACTGAAATACTGAAATGAAATAAACAAATGAGCTAATTGCCAATATCAGTCTGTAGCTCTATTTGGGATATCCTGTAATAAAAAATATATAAATATTTGAAAGAATTACCTGGCCTGCTTGTAAAGTGGTGGATTAAAAGTAGCCTGTTTAGCTAGCAAGCTTACTAACATGCTCAAATTCTCATAATGTTTTAACTATTTATCTAGCCTATAGTTTTATCATATTGCTTTGTCATATTTGAATTAAATAATCAACTTTGCTTAACTTAACCCTCCTGTGTTAATTCATTCTGTTTTCCCATTCCAAAATGACTGTCCCATTTATAGCTGATTATAAATCCATAATAATACGTATATTATCACCTAATGTTGTGTTAGATCTTTTTATCAACTTAAGTTCGTGAACATTACAAGTTTCAAACTTCTATTTGCTATTCATGGCCTGTAGGCCTCATTGACCTGAGCTCATACAACTCCTTTTTGAGTAAAGAAAGCATAATGAATGGATTATTGACTATAACAAATGCTCAGATAAAACATTGTGCTATTTATCACAGTCTACAAGGACTCTCTCCTCCTCACCAGTGTCATGATCAAAGATATGATCAAGAGCCTCATATACAGTATATCGTTTGGTCATTGTGCTGCCACAGAATGAATTGTGAGCAAGGCCTCAAAAAAGCTTTATATACCAGAGCTGCTAGAAAAGTTCTATATATTATTGAAACAATGTTGCGATTGTTTGGGGAAAGAGTCTATTGGGGAAAGGTTTCCGTGGGGGTTTCCATGGAAGCCAAGAAGGGGAGTGAGGTGTGTGCTCAAACACACATGCATGTGGGGGTCTGGGAGAGGAAGTGTGTCCATCTGATGAATGGGCATGTGCCTGAACTCAATTTTATGCACTAATTGTAGTCTCACCCATTCATTTTTAAAGAACGGTCATTTTTGACAGGGAACACAACAGGTGTACAAAAGTTAAATAAAACACCCAAAATGTAATGAAAGTCATCAAAAAGTATTTTGTGTGTTCAGATGCCCTTTGTGGACAAAGTCATGGAACCTTATGACAGTCAGATTAAATGAACTACGACCGGAACACAGCAGGAGGGTTAATACATAGAAAAATAATGTGCTTATTGTTAAACTACTTGCAAGTTGGTTCAACCACCGTTCTCTTGCATCATCATGCTGGAATGAATTTGCTGTTGGTTTGAGTCGCCATGGCAGTAAAATTTTGATTTGACCAATCCAAGAGGTTCTATATAGAACCCCTTTTTTTAAACCTAAAACCCTTTTTCCATAATGTTAGACTGAATTAAATAAGAATGTTGACTTAACGCGACGTAAGAAGCAAAACTCGTTTTTCCATCAAAATAATTTTTATTGCGAGCTAACGTGAAGTAATAAAGGAATTTGCATATGTCACGAGAAAATATACGTTGCCCTTATTAAACTCCAGATAAATCAACATCCATTGATGGAACATTAACTCGTTTGACTGTCATTGTCATTTCTTGTCATTTCTTCAACTTGAGGCAATTTCGAGGTAAGAAGTGTTTGTGTTGCTGTCATGCTGGAATCGGCTACTGAGGATGCGGTCGTAATGTCAATCACTGAATCAAATATTAATAACATGAACTGAATAAGCTTGTAGCCTAATCTGACGGACTGTTACCATCAATCTAATGCAGCCATTCTAACAACAGCTGATCGCAATTGCGGTAAGCTGTGACCATGATCACAACTCATAACTTCCAATTTAATTAACTAAACATTAATAAAGGCTACAGCAGCAATAAACGGAAGTTATTGCTTATTTCTTAAATCTGTTTGCCAGCTCCATGTAGTCTACACAAGTGGCACAAATTGATTTGCAAGGACTCCAGTGCTATCAACATATTGTGTCAAATGCAGGCCACAGTAGCCTACAATAGCAGAGATGCAAATGTATCATTCTCTACATTTGAATGTCAGTTTCATTGTGAACTCTTCCCATAACAGAAGCACGCGAAGGAGTTCCATTTCAAATGTCCGCTCAAGACCTAACAACTGAGCATGCGCAAATCCCTTAACTCGCTTGATACGGTTTTCCATAAGCAAAGTTGGCGTACCTCTTCCAAGTGAATTTGTCTAATGCGCTCTAGTGCGCCCAACGTTGATTTAAACGGTTTTCCAGTGCGTTTGTCGCTGTTATTTTGTTTGACGTACATCAGTTCTAGCGGGTTATTTTTGATGGAAAAAGGGTTTAAGAGTGTCTGCTTTTATGAAAGACATGTTTTCCATATTTTTCTCATTCTAGCTACAGTAGCATTTACTTAGCAACAGCACAGGTTTGTATGAACCGTGCTGTTTGCCAATCAGACCTCAGCAACAATGTTGCAAAGTAAATACATGTTTTTAGATTTTTTTTGCTAGTGAAGTCAAAATGAAATACAGAAATATCAAATTTACATAAGTATCCACACTCCTGAGTCAATGCATGTCATCACATTTGGCAGCGATTACATGTGTGAGTCTTTCTGGGTAAGTCTCTACGAGCTTTGCACACCTGGATTGTACAATGTTTAGTAAAAACATTATTTTTTTTTAATTCTCCAAGCTCTGTCATGTTGGTTTGTTGATCATTGCTAGACAGCTATTTTCAACTCTTCCAACAGATTTTAAGCCAATTTAAGTCAATACTGTAACTAGGCCACTCAGGAACATCCAATGTCGTCTTGGTAATCAATTCCAGTGTATATTTGGCCTTGTGTTTATTGTCCTGCTGAAAAGTGCATTTTTCTCCCAGTGTCTGTTGGAAAGCAGACTGAACCAGGTTTACCTCTAGGATTTGGCCTGTGCTTAGTGTTATTCTGTTTATTTTTTATAAACCTATTACAAGCATACCCATAACATGATGCAACCACCACCATGCTTGAACATTTGAATAGTGGTACTAGGTGATGGGGTGTGTTTGCCCCGACCATACCATAATGACAAAGTAAAAATATGTAGATTTTTTTTTTTTGCAAATGTATAAAAATAATGAAATATCCCATTTACATGAGTATTCAGACCCTTTACACAATACTTTGTTGAAGTTCCTTTGGCAACAATTACACACTCAAGTCTTCTTGGGTATGATGCTACAAGCTTTACACACCTGTATTTGGGGAGTTTTTCCATTCTTCTCGGCAGATCCTCTCAAGCTCTGCCAGGTTGGATGGGGAGTGTTGCACAGCTATTTTCTGGTCTCTCCAGAGATGTTCGATCGGGTTCAAGTCCGGCCTCTGGCTGGGCCACTCAAGGACATTCAGAGACTTGTCCTGAAGCCACTCCTGTGTTGTCTGCTGTGTGCCAAAGACCCCTCAGAGACATCAAATCTCCTTAGCCAGCTGTATCAAAAGCGTTGGCCAAGTCAATAAAAATAGCAGCACAACATTGCTTAGAATCAAGGGCAATGGTGACATCATTGAGGACCTTTAAGGTTGCAGTGACACATCCATAATCTGAGCGGAAACCAGATTGCATACCTGAGAGAATACTATAGCCATCAAGATAGCCAGTCAGTTGATTGACAAGTTTTTTACACTTTTGATAAACAAGGCAAAATAGAAATAGGCCTATAACAATTAGGATCAGCTTGATCTCCCCCTTTATTTAAAGGACGAACCGTGGCTGCCTTCCAAGCAATGGGAACCTCCCCAGAAAAGGTGAGACATGCTTGGTGATGATAGGGGCAGCAACCTTAAAGAAGAAAGGGTCAACCATCTGACCCAGCTGTTTTTTTGGGGTCAAGTTTCAGGAGCTCCTTTAGCACCTCGGACTCAGTGACCGCCTGCAGGGAGAAACTTTGTAGCGGGGGAAAAATAGGGAGGAGCATCGGGGATAGTCGCATTAGAAGGGGTGGGAGATGAAGAAATGTTGGACTGGCAAGGAGTCATGGCTGAAACAAATAGGAATCCTGACTTAATGAAGTGGTGATTAAAGAGCTCAGTCATGTGCTTCTTGTCAGTAACAACCACATCATTAACATTAACGGACAGCTGTGAGAAGGAGGGTTTATTCTCCAGATCTTTAACAGTTTTCTAGAACTTCTTGGGGTTAGACCCAGAGAGAGAACTGCTTCTGAAAGTAACTAACTTTGGCCGTCCGGATAGCCTGAGTGCACTTATTTCTCATTTGCCTGAACGAGAGCCAGTCAGATTGAGTATGCATGTGCCGAGCGATTTGCCAAATACAATTCTTGAGGTGGAGTAACTCTGCAAGATCATGGTTGAACCAAGGGGTAAACCAGTTTAATTATCATTTTCTTTATGGGGGCGTATTTGTTAACAATACCACTGGAGATATAAAAAAGGAAGATCCAAGTGTCTTCGACAGAGGGGATCAAGCTGATTCTATACCTTTTGACAGAGGCCAATTCATGAAGGAAGGCTTGCTCATTGAAGTTTTTTAGCAAGCGTCTATGACAAATCAGGACAGGTCATGTCACTGAGCAGCCATTACGAACACAGGCTGTAAAACAGTGATCACTAAGGTCATTACAGAAAACACGGCTGATACCTATCAGTATTATTTGTGAGGATAACAGCAAGGAGAGTAGCCTTTTCTGGGTGTTTGGAGTCACACCTTGTGGGATTGGTAATAATCTGAGAGATTTAGGGAGTCCCATTGCTTTAGGACTTGGTCAGGTGGTTTTAAGTATGTCCCAGTTTAGGTCACCTAGCAGGACAAATTCAGACTTAGTGTAAGGGGCCAGGAGAGAGCTTAGGGCAGGTAGGGTACAGGCCGGTGCTGATGGAGGACGATGGCACCCAGCAACTGTCAACAAAGAGCTATTTGAAAGTTTAAATAATTGCTTAAAAGCAGCAAATCAAATTGTTTGGGGACAGACTTGGTTGAGACAACAGAGCACTGAAGGTGATCCTTGGTAAAGATTGCCACTCCCCCAGCTTTGGAAGGTCTGTCTTGCCGAAAAGGTTTATTATTATTATGTTTTCACCCCCTTTTCTCCCCAATTGGTAGTAGTTACTGTCTTGCCTCATTGCTGCCCCCCGGGAGAGGCGAAGGTCGAAAGCCATGCGTCCTCCGAAACACAACCCAACCAAGCCGCACTGCTTCTTAACACAGCGCGCCTCCAACCCGGAAGCCAGCCGCACCAATGTGTTGGAGGAAACACCGTGCACCTGGCAACCTTGGTTAGCGCGCACTGCGCCCGGCCCGCCACAGGGGTCGCTGGTGCGTGATGGGACAAGGATATACCTACCGGCCAAACCCTCCCTAACCCGGACGATGCAATTGTGCGTCGCCCCACGGACCTCCCGGTCGCGGCCGGCTGCGACAGAGATGGGGGCGCTAACCCAGAATCTCTGGTGGCACAGCTAGCGCTGCGATGCAGTGCCCTAGACCACTGCGCCACCCGGGAGGCCCTAGTTTCTTTATTTCTATGTTTTCTATTTCTTTGTTTTTGGCCGAGTGTGGTTTCCAATCAGAGGCAGCTGTCTATCGTTGTCTCTGATTGGGAATTATACTTAGGCAGTCCTTTTTCCCTCTTTCATTTGTGGGTTCTTAATTTTGCACTGGTTGTTATTTTGCCCTGCAGAACGTCACGTTCGTATTTTTGTTTTGTTGTTGTCGGTGTTCAGTTAATAAATAAATAGAATGAACATGTACCACGCTGCGCTTTGGTCCACTTCTTCCCATGACGATCGTGACAGTAGGCCTGAAAGGGAGCTGGGATTACATTTACATTTAAGTCATTTAGCAGACGCTCTTATCCAGAGCGACTTACAAATTGGTGCATTCACCTTATGACATCCAGTGGGACAACCACTTTACAATAGTGCATCTATTGTAAAGTGGGATGGCATCAGAGTGCCCTTGCCGCTACTCTGATACCCCTCTGCACCTAATCAGAACTTTTACTGTCAAATAAGAGGTTAAATGTGGAACCTCCAGGAGCCAGGTGCTAGTGTTCAGTCCCTGCTCCTTTGCCCAGTACCTACCCCATGCACCCTGCCCCCTGTCCCATTCACATGCTGCGACTAGTGTTTGTGTTTGGGAAAATCTATTATGTGAATGTTAAGACCATATTTTGGGACAAAATCACCACTGCTTGTGTGTTCTTGACATTTGCTGTACTTGTGGTATCTGTGTTTACACCTACAGTGTAAAATATAATATATCAAATATTTTCCCTCTGAGTATGGGTCAGTGGGGCATTGCTCACTGCCCCTCTACACTGAACCCGTGTGTGTGTGCCGCCGATCGATCGTCGTGTGTTTGGTCGCTGCACTAAAGACAATCAGAGGATCAGGTTACAGAATTCCTTCCTGGTGAAAGTGGAGAGGGGGAGAGAGAAAGAGCAGGGAGAGAAAGAGCAGGGAGAGAAAGAGCAGGGAGAGAAAGGAGAGAAAGAAGGAGGGAGAGGGAGCAATGATCCGGAGCGGTTCCACATACTCCAGAGCGGTTCCACATACTCCAGAGCGGTTCCACATACTCCAGAGCGGTTCCACATACTCCAGAGCGGTTCCACATACTCCAGAGCGGTTCCACATACTCCAGAGCGGTTCCACATACTCCAGAGCGGTTCCAGATGCAGGAATGTCGCCTCCCAACTTCCCACATTTTTCCCTCTCCATAACAATGTATTACATTACTGCTGGAATTAAAATAAATAAGACTCTCCCGCTCAACCTTGTCATGGCTTTGAGTGGTTATATGATACCGAGAGCAGTGTGGACGGACAGACACTCAGTCAGTTGCCCCAGACTTGTCTGCACTACATAAAGCCAGACAGATACTACCACCAAATGGACATGCAGTTGAACGGGGCAGCTCTAGCAGGACAGACATTTGATGAACTGACAGGTTGGAAAGGTGGCATCCTAGGATAGTGCAATGTTGAAAGTCACTGAGCTCTTCAGTAAGGCCATTGCTGCCAATGTTTGTCTATGGAGATTGCATGGCTGTTTGCGCAAAAAAAAAGAAATACACCTGTCAGCAACGGGTGTGGCTGAAATCGACAAATCCTCAAATTTGAAGCGTCCACATACTTTTGTGTATATGGTGTTCTTAGCCATGGAGGATGTTTTTGTGGTATTTTCGAACTTGATTGTGTGCATATGTATTTGTTTATGCAGCTGCAGGGCACGTGTTGGAGGTCCTGTCTGTTACAGGGGTTGTGTGTCTTGTGTGTATGTGTGTGGCGTGGTACATGTGCTGGGTGTTTGTAAACATCTGTGCAGATGAATGGGAGACCTGCACAGCCTTTGATTCTGCCTTTCTTTCAACATGTCTCCGCTCTTACTGTGAACAGATGATGGAGGAGGAGGAGGAGGGGAAAGATGGAGGGAGGGAAAGGAGGAAGGAGGGACAGCTTGGATTGCTTCCCAGAGACCGACTGCTGGGCGTTTGTTCTTTGTTTTACTAAAAGTTGCACGTGTGTGTGTGTGTGTGTGTGTGTCAAATCAAATTTTGTTGGTCACGTACACATGGTTAGCAGGTGTTATTGTGTGTGTAGTGAAATGCTTATGCTTCTAGATCTGACAGTGCAACAGTATCTAACAGATAATATCTAACAATTCCACAACCAAACCTAATACACACAATCTAGTAAAGGAATGGGATGAGAATATATAAATATATATGAATGAGCAGTGACAGAGCGGCTAAGATGCAATAGATAGTAAAGAATAGATAGTGAAGGATACAGTACATACAGTTGAAGTCAGAGTTTACATACACTTAGGTTGGAGTCATTAAAATTAGTTTTTCAACCACTCCACACATTTCTTGTCAACAAACTATAGTTTTGGCAAGTCGGTTAGGACATCTACTTTGTGCATGACACAAGTAATTTTCCCAACAATTGTTTACAGACAGATTATTTCACTTATAATTCACTGTATCACAATTTCTGTGGGTCAGAAGTTTACATACACTAAGTTGACTGTGCCTTTAAACAGCTTGGAAAATTCCAGAAAATGATGTCATGGCTTTAGAAGCTTCTGATAGGCTAATTGACATAATTTGAGTCAATTGGAGATGTACCTGTGGATGTATTTTAAGGCCTAGCTTCAAACTCGGTGCCTCTTTGCTTGACATCACGGGAAAATCTAAAGAAATCAGCCAAGACCGTCACAAGTCTGGTTCATCCTTGGGAGCAATTTCCAAACGCCTTAAGGTACCACGTTCATCTGCACAAACAATCGTACGCAAGTATAAACACCATGAGACCACGCAGCCGTCATACCGCTCAGGAAGGAGACGAGTTCTGTCTCCTAGAGATGAATGTACTTTGGTGCAAATATCAATCCCAGAACAACTGCAAAGGACCTTGTGAAGATGCTCTGGTCTGATGAAACCTCTGGTCTGATGAAACAAAAATAGAACTCTTTGGCCATAATGACCATTGTTATATTTGGAGGAAAAAGGGGGTGGCTTGCAAATGGACAATGACCCCAAGCATACTTCCAAAGTTGTGGCAAAATGGCTTAAGGACAACAAAGTCAAGGTATTGGAGTGGCCATCACAAAGCCCTGACCTCTATCCTATGGAAAATTTGTGGGCAGAATTGAAAAAGCAAGCAAGGAGGCCTACAAACCTGACTCAGTTACACCAGCTCTGTCAGGAGGAATGGGCCAAAATTCACCCAACTTATTGTGGGAAGCTTGTGTAAGGCTACCCGAAACGTTTGACCTAAGTTAAACAATTTAAAGGCAATGCTACCAAATACTAATTGAGTGTATGTAAACTTCTGACCCACTGGGAATGTGATGAAAGAAATAAAAGCTGAAATAAATCATTCTCTCTACGATTATTCTGACATTTCACATTCTTAAAATAAAGTGGTGATCCTAACTGACCTAAGACAGGGAACTTTTACTAAGATTAAATGTCAGGAATTGAAAGACTGAGTTTAAATGTATTTGGCTAAGGTGTAAGTAAACTTCCGACTTCAACTGTACATATGAGATGAGTAATGCGAGATATGTAAACATTCATAAGTGGCATTATTAAAGTGACTAGTGTTCATTTTTTTTAAAAAGTGGCCAATGATATCATGTCCGTAGGTAGGCATCCGCCTCTCTGTGCTAGTGATGGCTGTTTAACAATCTGATGGCCTTGAGATAGATGCTGTTTTTCAATTTCTCTCTGTCCCAGCTTTGATGCACCTGTACTGACCTCGCCTTCTGGATGGAAGCGGGGTGAACAGGCAGTGGCTTGGGGGGTTGATGTCCTTGATTTAACTTTTTTGCCTTCCTGTGACATCAGGTGTTGTAGGTGTCCTGTAGGGCAGGTAGTTTGCCCCCAGTGATGCGTTGTGCAGACAGCACCACCCTCTGGAGAGCCCTGCGGTTGTGGGTGGTGCAGTAGCCATACCAGGCGGTGATACAGCCCGATAGAATGCGGGTTTTCGGTGACAAGCTAAATTTCCTGGTTCTCGTAGTACCTAATGATCACTGGAGGATATGCGGTACCATTGTTTCGCCCCCTTCACCACACTGTCTGTGTGCGTGGACCATTTTCAGTTTGTCGGTGATGTGTACACCGAGGAACTTAAAACGTTCCACCTTCTCCACTGCTGTCCCGTCGATGTGGATAGGGGGGTGCTCCCTTTGCTGTTTCCTGAAGTCCACGATCATCTCTTTTGTTTTGCTGACATTGAGTGTGAGGTTATTTTCCTGACACCACACTCCGAGGGCCCTCACCACCTCCCTATAGGCTATCTCTCGTGTGTGTGTGTGTGTGTGTGTGTGTGTGTGTGTGTGTGTAATTTGCTCATTAGTGGTACTGCACATCCTCCAGTGATCACAAGGTACAAGCAGAACCAGGAAGTAGAGCGATTTTCCCTCAGTGGCATCTAGTGCAGATTTCCTGCCCACAGTTCACCAGGGATATACTCACAAACTAATGCATGCACACACACACACATTTTGTTATTCTATCCTCGTGGGGACCTAAAATCAAACCATTAACCCTAATTGTAACCCTAAACCTAACCCCTAAGCTTAAAATAGGCTTTGCAGTCATGGGAAGGTGGGAAATGTCCCAACGAGGGAGAATTGTCCTTGTTTTATTGTCCTTTTGGGGATTTTAGGTCCCCACAAGGATAGAAAACCAAGACACAGACACACACACGCACACCAGTGTGACTAATAGAAAATCCAATAAAAGTTCCTTGGTCACACACACCAAGCCCCGCCCCCGTCACTCAGGCAGGCAGCAAATCAAATCAAATGGTATTAGTCACGTGCGCCGAATACAACAGGTGTAGACTTTACAGTGAAATGCTTACTTATGAGCCCCCAACCAACAATGCAGTTGAAAAGTAAAACTGATAAGAATAAGAGATAAACGTAACAAGTAATTAAAGAGCAGCAGTAAAACAACAATAGTGAGACTAAATACAGGGGGGTACCGGTACAGAGTCAATGTGCGGGGGCACTGGGTTAGTTGAGGTAGTATGTACATGTAGGTAGAGTTACTGAAGTGACTATGCATAGATGACAACAGAGAGTAGCAGTGGTGTGATGGGGGGGTGGGGCACTGCAAATAGTCTGGGTAGCCATTTGACTAGATGTTCAGGAGACTTATGGCTTGGGGTTAGAAGCTGTTTAGAAGCCTCTTGGACCTAGACTTGGTGCTCTGGTACTGCTTATCATACGGTAGCAGAGAGAACAGGCTATGACTAAGATGGCTGGAGTCTTTGACAATTTTTAGGGCCTTCCTCTGACACCGCCTGGTATAGAGGTCCTGGATGTCAGGAAGCTTGGCACCAGTGATGTACTGGGCTGTTCGCACTACCCTCTGTAGTGCCTTGCGGTCGGAGGCCGAGCAGTTGGCATACCAGGCGGTGATGCAACCCGTCAGGATGCTTTCGATGGTGCAGATGTAGAACCTTTTGAGGATCTGAGGACCCATGACAAATCTTTTCAGTCTCCTGAGAGGGATAGGTTTTGTCGTGCCCTTTTCACAACTGTCTTGGTGTGCTTGGACCATGATAGTTTGTTGGTGATGTGGACACCAAGGAACTTGAAGCTCTCAACCTGCTCCACTGCAGCCCCATCGATGAGAATGGGGGCGTGCTCGGTCCTCTTTTTCCTGTAGTCCACAATCGTCTCCTGTGTCTTGATCACGTTGAGGGAGAGGTTGTTGTCCTGGAACCACACGGCCAGGTCTCTGACCACCTCCCTATAGGCTGTCTCGTCGTTGTCGGTGATCAGGCCTACCACTGTTGTGTCATCGACAAAGAACACAGTTCCTCGGCGCTATTTATTCTCTCAACAAGCTGTCAATTCACGCACTCAACAAGAACGATACTGCTTTCCACATTGCTTCTAAATATGAACTATTTTAAAATCTTTGCCTAAATGCAACATCTATCTCCCGAGTGGCGCAGCGGTCCAAGGCACTGCATCTCAGTGCTAGAGGCGTCACTACCGACACCCTGGTTTGAGTCCAGGCTTTATCACAACCGGCCGTGATTGGGAGTTCAATAGGGCGGCGCACAATTGGCCCAGCGTCGTCCGGGTTTGTCATTGTAAATGAGAATTCTTAACTGACTTGCCTAGTTAAATAAAGGTTAAATAAAAAAATGAAAAAGGGTCCGATGGGAAAAACTGACCAACACTTATGTTCCTACCCTTTCATAACTCCTACCTGACCGTTTCATTTGTTGTCATGCCAAACAACACCAACCATAGAATTAGAATTATCTTTCTATTTATATAATTCCAACAGTTCACCTAAGTTTAAAAAAATCTGTATTGCAGGTGAAATTGCAATATTAAAACATCTATCTTATTGGTGCTCCTACATTTCGTGGTACTCCTAACTTTTCTAAGTTAGGAGCATCAGTGCTACCAATGAAAATGTTTACTTTAACCTGTCTAGGATCAGCGTGGCGCTAGCGGCACCCCCCCCCCCCCCCCCCACTGAAAAACCAGTGCCGCGAAATTCAAAAAAAATATTTTTTTAAAATATTTAACTTTCACACATTAAAGTCCAATACAGCTAATGAAAGACACAGATCTTATGAATCCAGTCAACATTTCCGATTTTTAAAATGTTTTACAGGGAAGACACAATATGTAAAGATGTACATCTATTACCTAAAAACACATTAGCATAATCCACCATCTTTTATTTGTCCACCAACACCAGTAGCCATCACCAATTCGGCTAAACTAAGATATTTATAGCCCCTAACCAACAAAAAAACTCATTAGATGACAGTCTGATAACATATTTATGGTATGGGATAGGTTTTGTTAGAAAAAAGTGCATATTTCAGGTATATGGCATAGTTTACAATTGCACCCACCATCACAAATGGACTAGAATAATTACAATGAGCAACGTGTTTACCTAACTACTAATCATCAAACATTTCGTAAAAATACACAGCATACACGAATCGAAAGACACAGATCCTGTGAATACAGACAATATTTCAGATTTTCTAAGTGTCTTACAGCGAAAACACAATAAATCGTTATATTAGCTTAGCACATAGCAATTAGCAGCCCAGCATTGATTCTAGCCAAAGTGAGCGATAAAAGTCAACATCGCCAAAAGATATTAATTTTTTCACTAACCTTCTCAGAATTCTTCCGATGACACTCCTGTAACATCACATTACAACATGCATATACAGTTTGATCGAAAATGTTTATATTTAGCCACCAAAATCATGGTTAGACAATGTGAAATGTAGACAAGCTGGTAAAGAAAACGTCCTTGCGCCACTTAGACAGTGATCTACTCTTATACATAAATACTCATAAACGTGACTAAAAAATATAGGGTGGACAGGGATTGATAGACAATTTAATTCTTAATACAATTGCGTTATTACATTTTTTAATTTATCCTTACTTTTCAATACAGTTTGCGCCAAGCGAAGCTACGTCAAAAAACATGGCGTCCTAAGCCACTAAAATGTTTCGACAGAAACACGATTTATCATAATAAAAATGTCCTACCTTGAGCTGTTCTTCCATCAGTATCTTGGGCAAAGGATCCTTTCTTGGGAGAAATCGTCTTTTGGTGGAAAGCTGTCCTCTTGCCATGTGGAAATGTCAACTACGTTCGGGATGAACTGAAAAGCGTTTCCAACTTTTCACATCGTTGCAAAAATAAATGTCCCAAAATCGCACTAAACGGATATAAATTGCTATAAAACGCTTTAAATTAACTACTTTGTGATGTTTGTAACTCCTATAACGAGTGAAAAGATGACCGGAGAAATATAACAGGCTAAACTAAAGCTTGGAACAGGAGAGGGTCGGTGTCTTCCACGCGCGTTACGCAGCAAGAAAAGACTTGCTAGCTAAAGGTTTTTTTCATTTGTAGGGCCTGTGAACGAGCAATCGAGCCCGTTGGAATCGTCATCACGTAAAGGCATCCAGGGGAAGACGTAAGAAGTGTCCGTATAGTCATAGCAACGACAGAGCCCTTTTAAATGACTTCAGAAAAGTGGCCAACGTTTCTCAAATCTGACTCCATGTCAGGGAAATTGCTGTAGAATGGGCTCTGTTCCACTTAGAGACAAAATTTCAACTCCTATAGAAACTATAGACTGTTTTCTATCCAATAATAATAATAATATGCATATTGTACGATCAAGGATTTTGTGGGAAGCCGTTTAAAAAATTAGCCACATTAGCATAAATAGTCTAAACAGCGCCCCCATCCCCAACAGGTTAAAGCCCTGGATATACGTCTCCCCAGTCCCCCTCTTAATGCGGCCTTGAGGTTCTGATCCCCTCAGTTACTTGCAAGACCAGCCAGGAAGCGGAGGAGGGGACAGGACCGAGAGCAGGGAGAAGGGTATGGGAGGGGCTGGGATGGAGGGAGGGTAGATGGGAAGGGTAGAGGGGTGCCGGCAGGTTATGTGTTTGAGGGGCGCGTGGTGACTCCCTGTGGGGTATCTCTGATCAGGATTAGGCAGGGATGTGATGCTAGTGGAGGAGGGAGCTGTGTGTGTGTGTGGAGATAACAGAAAGGGGGGTAGGATTAGAGGAGCCAGATCACAGGGAGGGCTGCAGGATAAGGGGCGATGCATGGGTTTTGGGGTTACAGGAAAGGGGGTTAGGGTAAGACAACAGTATACATTAGTGTACAGTATCAGTAGTATTCACCATTGAAGGCATTAATTTGAGTTTTAATCATGTGAAAATGATACTACATCAATAATTGGATTATGTTTCTCTGTTTCCAGTAATGCAGATCATTTTCCATATGGTTACCGTAAATGCACATTAGACATTAGGATTAACATCATTACACTGATATTATTTGTTAGGTCATTCAATTAATTCCACGCTGTGTGCGTGTGCACTCGTGAGTGTGTGTGCAGCTCTTTGAGGTCATCAATCCACTAGGCTGAAAGTAGGTTACAAACCTCCTCAGTACCGCACTGGGTCGGCCCATTCATAACTCTTCTACTGTCCGTTTGCCCTGATGGCGGTGCTGCAGTGGTTTCTGGTGTTCCCTGTGCTCCTGTTTGGATCAGCAATTCAGACGAAGCAGGGCAATCCTAAAAGCCATTTATCCAGGATTAGACAACACTTTATGTACCAGCGAACCAGAGAGCATTCTGGCACCCCGCGGCGGCCTGGGTGACAACTATATTAGTGTGTGACTGACGGTTAGAGCAGTTAACAGTGTGGGTGTAAGGCCCTATTTGCACGACGAGAGAGTCTGAGGAACGGAATGGTGAACATTTCTACTTTTCAATTCACATCCTTGGCTGGCAATGCGGCATTTTTGGTCCGCAGCTCAAATTGAACGTAAATATCCCAGTAGGCACAACCCAGTGGTGTAGTGGAGGGTATACACAGGTACATGGCGTATACCTACTTATTTATCAGTGGGCATTGCGTATACTCACTTCTTAATCCCCACGATGCATTTCAACGTCGTGGAAATGGTGGAACAGATCAGAATGTTTAGCTTAAAATGTTGATAAACTATTATTTCTTCACATGTGCAAATGTTCCAAAACGCAATTTGCGGGGAAACGCTGTTTTAAAATGCTCCGTTCCAGCTATTATTATTGGGCTCCCGAGTGGCACAGCAGTCTAAGGCACTGCATTTCAGTGTTAGAGGTGTCACTACAGACCCCCCGATTCCAGGCTGTATCACGACCGGCCGGGATTGGGAGTTCCATAGGGCGGCGCACAATTGGCCCAGCGTCGTCCGCGTTTGGCCGGGGTAGGCCGTCATTGTAAATAAGAATTTGTTCTTAACTGACTTGTCTAGTTAAATAAAATAAAAAATGATGAGCTGTCCTCCCTTCAGCAGCCTCTACTGCAAACAGTGCTAGGTGCCTGTGCACTTGATTTAAAGGGTAACCTCAAAAGTGTAACTTTGAGAGCAAAAACATGGGAAAAAATCTGAAACCTGTGAATTTCTGACTCATTTATCTGTTTCAATAGTAGGCCTACTTGCCCAATACAGCTTGTGAGTTGGCCTGAATGTGTAAAACTAATATGGGATTTATAATTTTTCCTCATTCAGAGTGTGTATCACTGTTTCTCATAGGATTTTTCACATAGAATTTTCACCTTTTCTTCACATTAACGTGTTGATGTTTAGCTGAACCATAGCTAGATGGGAGCTCTTAGGCGTACACTAGCTACCGTATTAAAGTTACCTTAGAACAGTGGTTCCCAAACTTTCTATAGTCCTGTACCCCTTCAAACGTTCAACCTCCAGCTGTGTAGCCCCTCCAGCACCAGGGTCAGCGCACTCTCAAATGTTGTTTTTTGCCATCATTGTAAGCCTGCCCCACACACACTATCCAATACATTTATTAAACATAAGAATGAGTGTGAGTTTTTGTCACAACCCGGCTCGTGGGAAGTGACAAAGCGCTCTTATAGGACCAGGGCACTAATAATAATAATCAATCTTTTTACTCTTTATTTAGCCATCTTACATATAAAACTTTATTGGTTCATTGAAAATTGTGAATAACTCGCCACAGTTCCATGAGAAGGGTGTGCTTGAAATGAGTCTGTCTTAAATCAATTCCCACACACAGTCTGTGCCTGTATTTAGTTTTCATGCTCGTGAGGGCCGAGAATCCACTCTCACACAGGTACGTGGTTGCAAAGGGCATCAGTGTCTTAACAGCGCGATTTGCCAAGGCAGGATACTTTGAGTGCAGCCCATTCCAGAAATCTAGCAGTGGCTTCTGATTAAATTCAATTTTCACAGAACAGCTTGTTGCAATTTCGATGAGGCTCTCTTGTTCAGATATCGGTAAGTGGACTGGAGGCAGGGCATGGTGGGATAACGAATCTAGTTGTTTCTGTCATCCGTTTCGGGAAAATACCTGCGTAGTTGTGCACCAAACTCACTCAGGTACTTCGCTATATCACATTTGACATTGTCCGTAAGCTTGAGTTCATTTGCACACAAAATAATTCATACAATGATGGAAAGACCTGTGTGTTGTCCTTGTTAATGCAGACAGAGAAGACCTCCAACTTCTTAACTTGCCTTTCGAAGACCTTAGAAAGGCAGGGTAGGATAGATATAGGTCTGTAGCAGTTTGGGTCTAGAGTGTCTCCCCCTTGGAAGAGGGGGATGACCGCGGCAGCTTTCCAATCTTTGGGGATCTCAGATGATACAAAAGAGAGGTTGAACAGGCTAGTAATGGGGGTTGTAACAATTTTGGCAGATGATTTTAGAAAGAGAGAGTCCAGATTGTCTAGCCCGGCTGATTTGTAGGGGTCCAGATTTTGCAGCTCTTTCAGAACATCAGCTATCTGTATTTGGGTGAAGGATAAATGGGGGAGGCTTGGGCAAGTTGCTGTGAGTGGTGAAGGGCTGTTGACCGGGGTAGGAGTAGCCAGGTGGAAAGCATGGCCAGCCGTAGAAAAATGCTTATTGAAATTCTCAATTATCGTGGATTTATCGGTGGTGACAGTGTTTCCTAGCCTCAGTGCAGTGGGCAGCTGAGAGGAGGTGCTCTTATTCTCCATGGACTTTACAGTGTCCCAGAATTTTTTGAAGTTTGTGCTACAGGATGGAAATTTCTGTTTGAAAAAGCTAGCCTTTGCTTTCCTAACTGCCTGTGTATATTGGTTCCTGATTTCCCTGAAAGTTTCCATATCGCGGGGGTTATTCGATGCGAATGCAGAATGCCACAGGAGCTTTTTGTGCTGGTCAAGGGCAGTCAAGTCTGGAGTGAACCAAGGGCTATATCTGTTCCTGGTTCTACATTTTTTGAATGGGGCATGCTTATTTAAGATGGTGAGGAAAGCACTTTTAAAGAATAACCAGGCATCCTCTACTGACGGAATGAGGTCAATATCCTTCCAGGATGCCAGGTCGATTAGAAAGGCCTGTTTTAGGGAGCGTTTGACAGTGATGAGGGGTGGTCGTTTGACCGCAGACCCATTATGGATGCAGGCAATGAGGCAGTGATTGCTGAGATCTTGGTTGAAGACAGCATAGGTGTATTTGGAGGGCAGGTTGGTTAGGATGATATCTATGAGGGTGCCCGTGTTTACGGATTTGGGGTTGTACCTGGTAGGTTCATTGATAATTTGCTTGAGATTTGAGGGCATCAAGCTTAGATTGTAGGATGGCTGGGGTGTTAAGCATGTCCCAGTTTAGGTCACCTAACAGCACAAGCTCTGAAGATAGATGGGGGGCAATCAATTCACATATGGTGTCCTGGGCACAGCTGGGGGCAGAGGGTGGTCTATAGCAAGCGGCAACGGTGAGAGACTTGTTTCTGGAAAGGTGGAATTTTAAAAGTAGAAGCTCAAATTGTTTGGGCACAGACTTGGTTAGTAAGACAGACTCTGCAGGCTATGACTCTGCAGGCTATCTCTACAGTAGATTGCAATTCCGCCACCTTTGGCAGTTCTATCTTGTCGGAAAATGTTATAGTTTGGGATGGAAATTTCTGGGTTTTTGGTGGTCTTCCTAAGCCAGGATTCAGATACGGTTAGGACATCCGGTTTGGCAGAGTGTGCTAAAGCAGTGAATAAAACAAACTTAGGGAGGAGGCTTCTAATGTTAACATGCATGAAACAAAGGCTTTTACAGTTACAGAAGTCAACAAATGAGAGAGCCTGGGGAATGGGAGTGGAGCTAGGCACTGCAGGGCCTGGATTAACCTCTACATCACCAGAGGAACAGGAGGAGTAGGATAAGGGTACGGCGAAAGGCTATAAGAACTGGTCGTCTAGTACTTTCGGAACAGAGAGTAAAAGGAGCAGGTTTCTGGGCACGGTAGAATAGATTCAAGGCATAATGTACAGACAAGGGTATGGTAGGATGCGAAGACAGTGGAGGTAAACCTATGCATTGAGTGACGATGAGAGAGATATTGTCTCTAGAAACATAATTGAAACCAGGTGAGGTCACTGCATGTGTGGAGGTGGAACTAAAGGGTTAGTTAAGGCGTATTGAGTAGGGCTAGAGGCTCTACAGTGAAATAAGGCAAAAACCACTAACCAAAACAGCAATGGACAAGGCATATTGACATAAGGGAGAGGCATGTGTAGTCGAGTGATCATAGGGGTCCAGTGAGTAGCTAGACGGGCTGGAGACACTGCGATTCAGACAGGTAGTAAAAGGGTCCAGGCCAATTGGCAAAATACGTATAGTGGCCCAAGAAATTGGCCAATGGGCCTCTTCAGCTAACAGTCCGATATGCTCTAGACAGCTAGAGGGCCGTGGCTAGCAGGCGAGCAGATGGGCATTCAGGGGACGTCGCGATGGAGGAGCCAGTTGAAAAACCCCTTCGGGCAGATTCCGTCGGTAGTAAAGTCGTGATGGATCGGCGGGGCTCCGTATCGGCAGTAAAAGGGTTCCAGGCCAATTGGCAAAATAGGTATTGTAGCCCAAGAAGTGGCTGGTGGACCTCTTCAGCTAGCCGGGAGATGGGCCTCGAATAGGCTAGCTCCAGACTAATTGGTGCTTGCTTTGGGACAGAGACGTTAGCCAGGAGTGGTCATTCGGATAGCAGCTAGCTAGCTGCGATGATCCAGGTGAAAAGGTTCAGAGCTTGCGGTAGGAATCCAGAGATATGGAAAAAAATAAGTCCGATATGCTCTGGTTTGAATCACGCTGTGCAGACTGGCAAGAGTTGTCCGGGCTAAGGTCAATCACCCAACCTCAGATGACCTGGCCTCCACAATCACCCGACCTCAACCCAATTGAGATGGTTTGGGATGAGTTGGACCACAGAGTGAAGGAAAAGTAACCAACAAGTGCTCAGCATATGTGGGGACTCCTTCAAGACTGTTGGAAAAGCATTCCTGGTGAAGCTGGTTCAGAGAATTTCAAGAGTGTGCAAAGCTGTAATCAAGGCAAAGGGTGTTTACTTTGAAGAATCTCAAATATAAAATATATTTTGATTTGTTTAACACTTTTTTTGTTTGTTTACGACATGATTCCATATTTTTTCTTTCATAGTTTTGATGTCTTCACTGTTATTCTACAATGTAGAAAATAGTACAAATAAATGAGTAGGTGTGTCCAAGCTTTTGACTGGTACTGTATATGATATTGCAAATCTCTACCTTTCTATACCTATTCAGGATACATCACCATTAAGATTATTACAATTCATATCCATAATTATGGATTTCTGTGTGGTACAGATCAGGGACCCATAATGTAATTATGTAAGTCTGTTACCAGGTGTAATTCCCACTCAATAACAAAAAGAGATGTTTTCAAACTCAACGTGTCATGTCATAGCTCATGCCCCATTCTTTCTGCGGCCATCTTTGCCTCTTATTTCAGAAGCAGATATTTAAGAGTTTTAAACATGGTTGCATAAAAAACAGAGGGATATTTTAATGTGAAAAATTTGAGTTAATTTAACTCTGTGGAATTTCCCCCGTTCTGTCTCTCTCTCTCTATGTCTACTTTGTGCTGCAGATGCTTATGAGCTTTTATCACCTACAAATGATGAATGTACTGCGTAGTGCATTTACCCCAACACTGCCTACCACTCACTCAACATTTGAATAGACTATACATGAATATACAGTTTCAGTCTATTAACACTAGATACAGGACCATGGTACACCACTAGTACAACTGATTCTGCTGTGTTAGAACCCAATGCGGCGGCGCCCTGCGCTAGAGTGGTGCAGGGTGATGACCTTATTCTGCCCCACAGTGATTTAACCGGTTCTGTCTTCCTGCTCAGTGCAGTGATGCTGAGTCAGAATGGGGAATATTTCAGAGACAGACCGAGAGAGGAGGGGGGAGACCTCTGCTGCAGTAAGCCTAACTTTCCTATGGTACTTTTCAAAGACAACTGGGCAGACAGACAAGAGAACGAGAGAGGTATTTACATTATGACCAGGTGAGCAGTATGGGGGAAGGGTGTGTGTCTTCTTGTCACCCACCCAACCACAGTGGAGGTTTTCGGCCTAGTCCTGAGGAGTGCAGATGGTGGAGTGTCATTGGTTGGCAGATAGGGGGTGCTGTCTCACTGACTGATAGCTTGGGGCCTGTGGAGTGTCTCAACATATTGTGGAGAGGTTGAAATAGGTGCTAAAGTTCTATGGTTAAGGATACAGAGCTGGTTTTGGAGGCCTTGGGGGTTCAAACTACCTAAAACTTAGCATTTAGATCTCTATTTGCCCCATGAAGTGACCTTGGACGGATATAACCCATGCTATGCATTTTAAAGTGAACAAATTGTTTTTCGAGTACTTTGAAAAGCAGTCTGGTATTATATCCATTACTTGCAACAGTCAGTTGGCTTTAACATTTAAAACGCATACTACAGCTTGGATCTTGGAAAAAAGACCATGCCTGTGCCTCTGTTTAACCCAGAAATACTGTGGCACGTTGGTGTTGTGGCCATAGGCAAGGGGGAATTGCTTCTTTACATCGTGTTTAAATAATGTTTACACACGTTCGTGTTTTAATGGGCTTATTGCAGATATTCAGCTGTTTTTGGTAGAGTTATGGAGGGTGTCATAGCACTCACAAGCAACTCTTCAGGCTAGGAAAAGAGATCTCTTTCTCTCTGTGGAGCCCTTGTCTTACTTTGGCTGTTTTTCTGATGTTCGGTCGTCCATGCGACCTCAACCACCCCTCTCCTTCCCTCCCTCTCCAAGCTCCCTAGGTCCAGATGCTGCTTTTCCGGGAATGGGAGGCAAGCAGGAACACACAGCTTCCAGATCCCTGCTTCTCTCTTCCGTTCCCTGCCCAGGTTTTTAGCGTAATTGTTGTTTTTCCCCTTGTTTTTTTTTATTTATTACTGGGGTTGGAAAGGCACAAAGGCTCAAGATTCCGGCAGTTAAACTAGGTGAAAAAGCTGGTGTGTGCTGCAGTCAGTCAGAGACGGATGAGTGTTGGCTTGTCAGTAAGTGTCAGTTAGTGATGTTTCAGTTGTACTGCAGGCCTGAATCCAGGCTCCTGCTGCGTTTAAAAGGCTCTGATATAGGGCCCTCTGAAGTCACACACACACACACACACACACACACACACACACACACACACACACACACACACACACACACACACACACACACACACACACACACACACACACACACACCATCTACTATTCTCACACGCCGGCTTATGTACGTTCATGCATATGTTCATGCGTACTGATAAACAGACCCAGCATGTGTGTATGTGTGTTTCAGCCAATTGCAGGGTGGTCTAAAACCATACTGTAACCGAAAAATAAGGCTCAGATTCAGAACAACCTCGTTATAGAAGAGTGTTTACTCACCAAACCCAGACAAAAAGAAAACTGTGATTTGGGGGATTTTCACAAAATGGAATCCATAGAATAGTCCATATACAGTATTTTCCAGGTTTTGTTAATAGTGGATTACATTTCATGAAAATCCCCCAAATCATGGTTTTCTTTAGTCTGGGTTTGGTGAGGAATCCCTGGATTTGATCAAGACCTCCCTCACTGTCTTACACACAGTTTTTACATTTATACATGAATTTCTACTTACTACAATTACATTGTGGCGGCTTTGATTTCTTGGTGGACCCTGTGTGTGTGTGTGTGTGTGTGTGTGTGTGTGTGTGTGTGTGTGTGTGTGGAATTGTGCCATGACAGGATATGCGAGCACTGGACTGTGTGTGTAGTGAAACTGCGTTATCTTAGTGAGGGATAGTAAAACCCATTTTCAGCTGCCTGTGATAGTTTAACAAAAGGAGGGATTTTATGGGCCTTATTCAAAGTTAATGATTAACTTCATTGTGTATTGTAAGCACCCGCACTACTCAAAGACCAGACATACTCACAAGGACATGAAATCACATCTACCATATGTTTTGCAAACTTTGTAGTTTGCCGTTGTGATCGAGACTCAATGCCCTCTGCACATTGATAATAAGGGTTGAGACAGACACCCGGGCTAGCATCAGGAGGTCAAAATCAATAATTACACAGCACTGTATAATAATCAATGGAGCGATTCCACAGAACAATATACTCCATGGCTGTTTTATGAGTCTGCCAACATTGGCATGTTTCCAGTTTAATTTCCGCAGTATTTCATTTGTTTGCTCAGATTTGCGTTCAGCAGGCTCATTCAATCGGTTTCCCCCTGACTCAGACACACAATGGTTCTACACCTGTGGTTTGGCTCAGGCAGGGCCAGGGGGCACGGGCAGGGATGGGGCCTGTTACTTTAGGCACAGAGCTGTGGTGAGTCTACCTCTTTGTGTGCATGGCAGGAATGTCAAAGCAAGATATAGCTGTAAAGTAAAACTGCAAATAAAACTGTTGCAATGCACCTGTGGGTTCAAGATAACAATAGATAGCATGAGGCACTAAAGTATGGTATGGGCAATTTCCAGTGCTGACTCGTCATTCAGGGCAGGTGGGGCAGAGACTGTTTTTGGGGGAGAAGTGGGGGCTTGCCTGTTTTGCATGTTATTTTGGCATTAATACGTGTCACACAGTTTGCAAACCAATGTCATTTAAAAAAATATATAATTGAGTTAATAAAGCCGCAAACAAACATGGTCTCTTTTTTTGTTTTCTTGAGTAAATCAGCTCAAATGCAGGTGTTTCAGCCTAGCTCAGTGCTTTCTGTGGTGGTGGGGCAAGCCAGCAGAAAATACGGCGCTCGCGCCGTGATTAGCTGAGTGTTCTGTCACTCATGGGGACACTACGTCACCGCCAAGTCTAAGGGTAGACCTCGAAAATTTGGCCTACACCGGCATAAGCCGGACGACGCTGGGCCAATTGTGCGCCGCCCTATGGGACTTCCAATCACTGCCGGTTGTGATACAGCCTGGATTCGAACCAAGGTGTCTGTAGTGACACCTCTAGCGCTGAGATGCAGTGCCTTAGACTGCTGCACCACTCGGGAGCCCTGTTATATGAAGATAAATTATAGATAAAACATCTATGCTCATCGGCTATTGGACATAAAGATTACACAAGTTGGAATTCGCAAATTCAACAAAGAGTGGTTTGGAAGGAATCAGTGGCTAACTGCAAGCATTGCAAGGCAATCATTAGCCTTCTATTCAGTGGAGTCGCTGTGGCTGTGTGGTCCCAAGTCTAAGATTAAGGGTCTCTCTTCCTAGTTTAAAATGAAAAACATTCAACATTTGCCCCACTGTCAATGAAGCATGATTTGTGCCAAGCTCAAAACAACTGTTAACTTGGAACTGCAAAATCTGACTTTAGTGAGTACAAAACAACTGGGAACTTGGGGAAAAATGAACTACGACTGGGAAAATACATTTTGAACTTTCATTCAACTCAGAATTGTAAATCGGGAACTCAGGCCTATTTCTAGAGCTATGACGTGAAGATCACTGACGTCATCATGATTCACTTTTTTTTGTTGAAGTTCCCACCATAAATCCAGAGAATGCCAGACTTTGACAAAGTTTGACAAAATTTGCCCACGAAGGACCGCCGCGCCACATTCCTGTTCAAGTGAGCACAGCACAAGGTGAGTCCAAAAATGTCTTGTATGCTGTTGCATAAATTATGTAAAATGCCAGGGAGATATGTATACTGTAACTAAGAAGGTAATAGTAAGTGTATGTTGTGTTAGAAGCCCATGTGCCTCACCCTAATAATTTGGTATTTTTTTCACTTAATTCACTTAATTTCACCTACTGTTCTGACTTGGTGGTGCACATGTAGCCTGCAACCTGTTTATTTAGTTATGTAATCATTGAATATTGTAAGAGCTTTCATTGTCTGCTTATATGCCCCCTTTTATTTATCCTACGGTTCTGACTTGGTGTACAGGGAGAATACTGTAAGAACGGCCCATGTTCTGAATTATGTCGCTGTACATCTCAAAAGTGCTGAACAAATAGTTGTATTGACTACGTCCATCCTAGCTCGCTCATTAATGTCTTATTCGAAATTACGGATTGCTTTTGATCCGCTCGTCGTCCCCTTATGCCATAGTTTGTATATCTCAATTGTCAGTAGAATCCACATTTGTTTAAGCAGTCAGCCATATCAGCTATGTTTTTTTTAAAGGCAGTAAATGAGGCTGAATTAACTGTTTCCCTGCCAGACAAGGCTCCGCTGATAGCCAGGTGTAGCAGTGGTGTAGTGCAATTCATGTATTATTTAGTGTTGTGTAGTGGCTTTGCTGGAATGCATCCCACGTTTTTTGGGGGCAATTTCACAGTAACAGAATTGCGCTGAGACTCAGATTTCACTATAAAAACCATTTGATTTCTAAGTTTAATAAACCATGCAACTCATTGCACAATAAGTACTTTTAACAGTTTCCACAGAAAATTGTACAAAAACACATTTACTGGAAGAACTGTGCAGATGCAAAGTTTTGTAAAATCTCCTTGAGTTTTCTGTGACCACATTTGTGACCACATACACACTGGCTATTATCATAATGACCTAATTTGGTTGGTCCGGACGAGACCAGACCAAATCTGAACCAATCATAGACGTATGTTTCACAAGTTTGGACATCAAGGTACAGCTCAGTAGAGTATAGTACAGTACAATAAAGAAAAATACAATACAGTAAATGATAGTGTACCAGGGGTTGCCTTTTTCGCGCATAAAAATAATAATATATATGCATAAGAAATATCCTGCTGCGTTTTGTAAACGCAGATCTAAAATGCTTGTTATTGTCATTTCTGCTCAGCATCAGACAACTTCTGTGCTTCAGTTGCACTTCTCTACTTGGATGAGAATTCACAAACTATCAGCAGACCACGCTCTGACTGATGTGTAGCTACTGTTCTTCAGTTTTCTCTAGTAAAATGGAAGATTAACTTCAAGCAAACCATTTTGAAATGTAGCTGGCTTTTTAATTGTTTTATTTATATATATATATATATATATTTATTTCTTTTTTTATATATCAACTGTGATTTGTGTCTACTATTATTATATACAGTTGAAGTCGGAAGTTTACTTACACCTTAGCCAAATACATTTCAACTCAGTTTTTCTCAATTCCTGACATTTAATCCTATTAAAGATTCACTGTCTTAGGTCAGTTTTAAGAATGTGAAATGTCAGAATAATAGTAGAGAGAATGATTTATTTCAGCTTTTATTTCTTTCATCACATTCCCAGTGGGTCAGAAGTTTACATACACTCAATTAGTATTTGGTAGCATTGCCTTTAAATTGTTTAACTTAGGTCAAACGTTTCGGGTAGACTTCCACAAGCTTCCCACAGTAAGTTGTGTGAATTTTGGTCCATTCCTCCTGACAGAGCTGGTGTAACTGATTCAGGTTGGTAGGCCTCCTTGCTCGCACACGCTTTTTCAATTCTGCCCACATATTTTCCATAGGATAGAGGTCAGGGCTTTGTGGTGGGCTTTGTGGTGGCCACTCCAAAACCTTGACTTTCTTGTCCTTAAGCCATTTTGCCACAACTTTGGAAGTATGCTTGGGGTCATTGTCCATTTGGAAGACCCATTTGCGGCCAAGCTTTAACTTCCTGACTGATGTCTTGAGATGTTGCTTCAATATATCCACTTACTTTTCCCTCCTATTTTGTGAAGTGCACCAGTCCCTCCTGCAGCAAAGCACCCCCACAACATGATGCTGCCACCCCCGTTCTTCACGGTTGGGATGGTGTTCTTCGGCTTGCAAGCATCCCCCTTTTTCCTCCAAACATAACGATGGTCATTATGGCCAAACAGTTCTATTTTTGTTTCATCAGATCAGAGGACATTTCTCCAAAAGGTATGATCTTTGTCCCCATGTGCAGTTGCAAATCGTAGTCTGGCTTTTTTTTATTGCAGTTTTGGAGCAGGGGCTTCTTCCTTGCTGAGTGGCCTTTCAGGTTATGTCGATATAGGACTCGTTTTACTGTGGACATAGATACTTTTGTACCGGTTTCCTCTAGCATCTTCACAAGGTCCTTTGCTGTAGTTCTGGGAATGATTTGCACCTTTCGCACCACAGTACCTTCATCTCTGAGCGGTATGACGGCTGCGTGGTCCCATGGTGTTTATACTTGCGTACTATTGTTTGTACAGATGAACGTGGCACCTTCAGGCATTTGTAAATTGCTCCCAAGGATGAACCAGACTTGTGTGGAGGTCCTCAAATTTTTTCTGAGGTCTTGGCTAATTTATTTAGATTTTCCCATGATGTCAAGCAAAGAGGCACTGAGTTTGAAGGTAGGCCTTGAAATACATCCACGGGTACACCACCTATTGACTCAAATGATGTCAGTTAGCCTAGCAGAAGCTTCTAAAGCCATGACATCATTTTATGGAATTTCCCAAGCTGTTTAAAGGCACAGTCAACTTAGTGTATGTAATCTTCTGACCCACGGGAATTGTGATACAGTGAAATAATCTGTCTGTAAACAATTGTTGGAAGAATTACTTGTGTCATGCACAAAGTAGATGTCCTTACCAACTTGCCAAAACTATAGTTTGTTAACAATATATTTGTGGAGTGGTTGAAAAACAAGTTTTAATGACTCCAACCTAAGTGTATGTAAACTTCCGACGTCAACTGTATGTTGATTTTTGGCCTGAACCAATCATAGACGTTTATTCTTATGTTTCACTTGCTTCAGGATGGCGCCGACAGAAATGGTCGCCTCGCTTCACGTTCTTTTTTTATGTATTATTTCTTACAATGTTATTACCCCAGGAAATCTTAAGTCTTATTACTATTGGATATAAGAGCAACGTCAACTTACCAACATTACGACCAGGAATAAAACTTTCCCGAAGCGGATCCTCTGTTTGGACCACCAACCAGGACAATGGATCGGATCCCAGTAGGCGACCCAAAACAACGGCGGGGCAGACGAAGCGGTCTTCTGGTCAGGCTCCATAGACGGGCACATCACTCACCGCTCCCGAGTATACTACTCGCCAATGTCCAGTCTCTTGACAACAAGGTAGACGAAATCCAAGCAAGGGTTGCCTTCCAGAGAGACATCAGAGATTGTAACATTCTCTGTTTCACGGAAACATGGCTCACTTGGGATACCTTATCAGAGTAGGTACAGCCACCCGGTTTCTTCACGCATCGTGCCGACAGAAACAGACATCTCTCTGGTAAGAAGAAGGGCGGGGGTGTATGCCTTATAATTAAATAGTCATGGTGTGATCATAACAACATACAGGAACTCAAGTCCTTTTGTTCACCTGACCTAGAATTCCTTACCATCAAATGCCGACCGCATTATCTACCAAGAGAATTCTCCTCGATTATAATCACAGCTGTGTATATCCCCCCCCCCCCAAGCAGACACCTCGATTGCCCTGAAAGAACTTAATTGGACTCTATGTAAACTGGAAAGCACATATCCTGAGGCTGCATTTATTGTAGCTGGAGATTTTCACAAGGCTAATCTGAAAACAAGGTTCCATACATTTTATCAGTATATCGAATGTGCGACCCGAGCTGGCAAAATTCTGGATCATTGCTACTCTAACTTCCACAACGCATACAAAGCCCTCCTTCGCCCACCTTTCCCTCTGCAAGGCAATCAAACAAGCTAAGCGTCAGTATAGAGACAAAGTAGAGTCGCAATTCAACGGTTTAAACACGAGACGTATGTGGCAGGGTCTAAAGTCAATCCCGGATTAAAAAAGAAAACCAGCCCCGTCGTCTTGCTCCCAGACAAACTTAACAACTTCTTTGCTTGCTTTGAGGACAATACAGTGCCACTGACATGGCCCGCTACCAAAACCTGCGGGCTATCCTTTACCGCAGCCAACGTGAGTAAAACATTTAAACATTTTACCCTCGCCAGGCTACCGGCCCAGACGACATCCCTAGCCACGTCCTCAGAGTATGCGCAGACCAGCTGGCTGGTGTGTTTACGGACATACTCAATCAATCCCTATCCAAGTCTGCTGTTCCCACATGCTTCAAGAGGGCCACCATTTGTTCCTGTTCCCAAGAAAGCTAAGGTAACTGAGCTAAACGACTACCGCCCCGTAGCACTCACTTCCGTCATCATGAAGTGGTTTGAGAGACTAGTCAAGGATCATGTCACCTCCACCCTACCTGACACCCTAGACCCACTCCAATTTGCTTACCGCCCCAATAGGTCCACAGACGACGCAATCACACTGCACACTGCCCTAACCCATCTGGACAAGAGGAATACCTATGTGAAAATGCTGTTCATCGACTACAGCTCAGCATTTAACACCATAGTACCCTCCAAACTCGCCATTAAGCTCGAGACCCTGGGTCTCGACCCTGCCCTGTGCAACTGGGTCCTGGACTTTCTCACGGGGCGCCCCCAGGTGGTGAGGGTAGGAAACAACATCTCCACCCCGCTGATCCTAAACACTGGGGCCCCACAAGGGTGCGTTCTCAGCCCTCTCCTGTACTTCCTGTTCACCCATGACTGCGTGGCCATGCAAGCCTCCAACTCAATCATCAAGTTTGCAGACGACACTAAAGTGGTAGGCTTGATTACCAATAAAGACGAGACGGCCTACAGGGAGGAGGTGAAGGCCCTCGGAGTGTGGTGTCAGGAAAATAACCTGACACTCAACATGCACAAAACAAAGGAGGTGATCGTGGACTTCAGGAAACAGCAGAGGGAGCACCCCCCTATCCACATCAACGGGACATTAGTGGAGAAGGTGGAAAGTTTTAAATTCCTCAGTGTACACATCACAGACAAATTGAAATGGTCCACCCACACAGACAGTGTGGTGAAGAAGGCGCAACAGCACCTCTTCAACCTCAGGAGGCTGAAGAAATTTGGCGTGTCACCAAAAACACTCAAACTTTTACAGATGCGCAATCGAGAGCATCCTGTCGGGCTGTATCACCGCCTGGAACGGCAACTGCTCCGCCCACAACCGTAAGGCTCTCCAGAGGGGGGTGCGGTCTGCACAACGCATCACCGGGGGCAAACTACCTGCCCTCCAGGACACCTACACCACCCGATGTCACAGGAAGGCCAAAAAGATCGTCAAGGACAACAGCCACCCGAGCCACTGCCTGTCCACCCCGCTATCATCCAGAAGAGGAGGTCAGTACATATGCATTAAAGCTGGGAGCGAGAGACTGAAAAACTGTTTCTATCTGAAGGCCATCAGACTGTTAAACAGACATCACTAAAATTGAGTGGCTGCTGCCAACATACTGACTCAAATCTCTAGCCACAAAATTGGATGTAATAAATGTATCATTAGTCACTTTAAACAATGCCACTTTATATAATGTTTACATACCCTACATTACTCATCTCATATGTATATACTGTACTCTATACCATCTACTGCATCTTGCCTATGCCATTCGGCCATCGCTCATCCATATATTTATATATACATATTCTTATTCATTCCTTTACACTTGTGTGTATAAGGTAGTTGTGAAATTGTTAGATTACTTGTTAGATATTACCTCACGGTCAGAACTAGAAGCACAAGCATTTCGCTACACTCACCTTAACATCTGCTAACCATGTGTATGTGACCAATAAAATGTGATTTGATTTAATTTGATGTGTGGAGGGCACAGTACAGAACACCACAGTAGAGTACAGTAAAGTAAAAAAAAAAAGTTGAGCAGACTATTGTACAGTAAAGTACAATACAGTTAAGTAAAGTTTTAAAACGTAGAGTATAGTAAAGTACAATGGGCACTTGTGGGCACAAGAGTACATCCGGCCGACAGAGATGGCCGCCTCGCTTCGCGTTCTTAGGAGACTATGCAGTATTTTGTTTTGTGTATGTGACCAATAAAATTTGATTTGATTTGGGCAGAACTGAAAAAGCATGTGCGAGCAAGGGGGCCTACAAACCTGACTCAGTTACACCAGCTCTGTCAGGAGGAATGGGCCAAAATTCACCCAACTTATTGTCGAAGGCTACCCAAAACGTTTGACCCAAGTTAAGCAATTTAAAGACAATACTAGCAAATACTAATTGAGTGTATGTACACTTCTGACCCAACTGTAAATGTGATGAAATAAATAAAAGCTCAAATAAATCATTCTCTCCACTATTATTCTGACATTTCACCTTCTTAAAGTAAAGTGGTGATCCTAACTGACCTAAGACAGAGAATTGTTACTATGATTAAATGTCAGGAATTGTGAAAAACTGAGTTGAATTGTATTTGGCTACGGTGTAAGTAAACTTCCGATTTCAACTGTATGTGGACGTTGAAATCAATCACATTTCAACTTCTTTTTAACGTCCCTGGATGTCTGGTGTCGTTCGGTGCTCAGTGGGTAAGGATGCTGGTTACAGTACATGGAGAGACAGGGGGCTCATGGGTAGGTGTTAGTGAGAACAGATGGAGAGGGAGGAAGAGATTTCACACTGGCTGTGACCACCAGATGACAGAAAGAAAACAATTATGAGTAGAACGTAACAGTATGCCGGTGGAAAGGAGGACTGTAGCAGGTGACTCAACTGTGGTTTGTGTCCACTATTATTTCCCATTGTAGCCAATTAAATTCTGTTACCAATTTGGTAATCTCGTTCCTAGACTCGTTCCCCAAATGCATGAAGTGACTGGTGGACCAACCTGTCAAACTTGGCCTTCGTTAGCCAATACAGAAGACTGGGAGAAACTCCCAAAGCATTGGTTTAATCGGCTTAGTCTACCAACCAATTATATCCCACAACAGCTCCCCACTAAACCTCCCCGTACGTGTCTCGGGCCTCCCGAGTGGCGCAGCTGTCCAAGGCACTACATCTGAGTGCTAGAGGTGTCACAACAGACACCCTGGTTCGATTCCTGGCTGTGTCACAACCGGCAGTGATTGGGAGTCCCATAGGGTGGCGCACAATTGGCCCAGCGTCGTCCGGGTTTGGCCGGTGTAGACCGTCATTGCAAATAAGAATTTGTTCTTAACTGACTTGTCCAGATAAATAAAGGTTAAATGTAAAAAAAATAAAAAAAATTGTGCACCTGTTTACAGAACCACGCCTCACAGTTGTGTGATTGGCAAAAATTAAATGATGAGAAATACAGTATATACAAAAGTATGTGGACACCCCTTCAAATTAGTGGATTCGGCTATTTCAGCCACACCCGTTGCAGACAGGTGTATAAAATCGAGGACACGTCAGTGCAATCTCCATAGACACACATTGGCAGTAGAATGGCCTTACTGAAGAGCTCAGTGACTTTCAACGTGGCATGGTCATAGGATGTCTTCTTTCCAACAAGTCAGTTTGTCAAATTTCTGCCCTGCTAGAGCTGCCCCGGTTAACTGTATTTGCTGTTATTATGAAGTTGTAAATGTCTAGGAGCAACAACGGCTCAGCCACAAAGTGGTAGGCCACACAAGTTCACGGAATGGGACCGCCGATTACTGAAGCGCTTAACGCGCAAAAATCGTATCTTCTTGGTTGCAACACTCACTTCAGAGTTCCAAACTGCCTCTGGAAGCAACGTCAACACAATAACTGTTCATCGGGAGCTTCATGAAATGGGTTTCCATGGCAGAGCACCCGCACACAAGCCTAAGATCACCATGCGCAATGCTAAGCTTCGACTGGAGTGTCATAAAGCTCGCCGCCATTTGACTCTGGAGCAGTGGAAACGCGTTCTCTGGAGTGATGAATCACGCTTCACCATCTGGCAGTGTGATGGACTAATCTGGGTTTGGCGGATGCCTAGAATGCTACCTGCCCCAATGCTTAGTGCCAACTGTGAAGTTCTGTGAATGAGGAATAATGGTCTGGGGCTGTTTTTCATGGTTTGGGCCAGGACCCTTAGTTCCAGTGAAGGGAAATCTTATCGCTACAGCATACAATGACATTCTAGACAGTTCTGTGCTTCTATCTTTGTGGCAACAGTTTGGGGAATGCCCTTTCCTGTTTCAGCACAATGCCCCTGTGCACACCGCAAGGTCCATACAAAAATGGTTTGTCGAGATCAGTGTGGAAGAACTTGACTGGCCTGCATAAAGCCCTGACCTCATGGGCCTAATCTCCCAACATCAGTACCCGACCTCACTAATGCTCTTGTGGCTGAATGGAAGCAAGTCCCCCCCCACCCCGCAGCAATTTTCCAACATCTAGTGGAAAGCCTTCCCAGAAGAGTGGAGGCTGTTATAGCAGCAAAGGACGGACCAACTCCATATTAATGCCCATGATTTTGGAATGAGATGTTCAACGAGCAGGTGTCCACATACTTTTGGTCATTTAGTGTACTTTACTCAGTAAGGTCACTCGCATAGAATTCTATTGCCACTCCCACTAAGGCCAACCTTGAATCATTGATGTCCCAGGCTTATATGCACTGTGAACAATAGCCTGGTGATGAGGTTACCAATTTGGTAATTTTGAGTTTTAATCCCTTAATAATTCACAATCCAAATAGATAACAGTAAAATTACAATAATGAATTGGTAGTTCTACCTTGTCACTTCTGTCAACTGTCATTTTCCTCCCTCATGAGGGAGAGAAATGATAGAATATCTGAATAATTTCAGGGTTTTGGGTAACAGAATTTCAAGGCACAGGGCAATGTTTCTTAAACTTACTACACAAGGCAAATATTTAAAAAAAACGAAATGTAAGTGTTGATATTAGTTGGCAGGGGTTTTTCATCAACATTATTCTGTTTTTGATATATTTCAAATACCTTTTTAAGACTTTTTCTAAGACCACTTTTCTGTCTGTTTGCTTATTCCTAATATTTAGGATAGAGAATGTATTTTAAAAATGCATATAAAAAATATAGACTCATCTTTCATTTGACACCAGATTTGACATACTCCTATGAACTTCACATGCTGGTGGTCATGGGTCCTTTTACGTGGAAATGACCTTAGTGGTGTACTACAATTGACATATGTTGCAATTGTTAATGTGTGTAGGTTTCCAGTAGGTGTTCTGTACCATCAGTGCATGGCTGTGTGCTGTATACAATGTAGCTTTTAAAGTAGCTAGGTATCCTGAGCGGTTGAGTGTGTAGGTTTCTCTGTACCACGGTTGTAGCTACTCTGTTGTACCATGAGTGCGTGGTTGCGTTAGCTGGCAGATCGTCATGGCTCCCGCAGTCTGAGGGTCCAGTGCCAGTTTAATTACAGGGCGGTGAGGAATGTGGGCGAAGCTGCCAAGGGCCAGGAGTGGTGGGCGCAGGCAAAGAGGGCCCCTACTACACCCCCCCCCCCCCCCCCCCCCCCATCCATCTGTTGCTGGGGTACCAGAGGGGGTCAGGGAGTTTGGTCGTAACACTACTGAACAGGGGTTTAGAATAACACAACAGTATCAGCTATGTCTACCTACTACACACACACACACACACACACACACACACACACACACACACACACACACACACACACACACACACACACACACACACACACACACACACACACACACACACACACACACACATTTCACATTTCAAGCATAGTCGAGCCTCGAATAACCCCAACATTAGATACAAACCCCTTACGCACGGCTCGTCAAACTGTGTGTTTCCTACTCTACCCTGTTGTGATGTCTCACATCAATATATACCTTCTGCCATCTCTGTTAACGCAGAGTTAGAGAGTGGCTGGGTGCCTGAAGGGAGCTGCACACTAGAGAACCAAGGCTGAGAGTCATGAGGGCAAGATGCTGATTAGTTCTACATTACCTTCCATTGTTGTTCCTGGTAGCAGTCACTCTGCTTCGCTGCGCTGCGTCATTTAATGTGTCGTACTGCAGGGCATTGTGCTGCGTCGTGTTGGGTTGTAGAACACTGTGTATATTATATAATGCTGTTATGCTTGGCTTGCTGTCTGTCAACGTGTGGAATCCTGCAAGACAGGCAGACAGACAGACAGACATGTTCGCTCCTAGCATGTGGCTGGCCTCCTAAGAACGTGTCTCAGTCTGTCCAGCACGTTGCTCTGTGGTTGTCCAACACACATTCCTCCCCTTCCTCTCTCCGCCCACTCTTCCTCAGTTCGTCCTTCCCTCCTGCGACCCTAACCTCTGACCACTTTCCTTCCTTAGGGAGCCGTCCTGTATCTGCCTCAGACACCACCTGTCTGTCTCTCTGTGTGTCTTTTCATCTCGCTCGCCTTTCTTCACCGCCCCTGTTTTCCCTCACACTGTCTAGTATGTGATTTCCTTTTTCGTTTTCTGTGTAGTATTACTGTCTGAAACATGCACAAGTGTAAACACTGGCTGCTGACTTTAATACAGAAAAGAAGCAGGTTCACTCTCACACATAAATGGTAGTATACAGTACCTTATACTCAGTGCCAGTGCCGTGACTCCATGCCAGGTGCTTCCTATTCTGCACTTGAGTGTGTCACTTGAAAGGGCACCATGACACTTCATTGAACCAAGGCGCTGCACTCTGTCCTCTTATAATGCTGCCTGGGTGGAAGATAGGGAAACTGGCGCCGCTCCCTGGGGCCACATAGAGCCAGAATAGAGCCCGCAGGTTGGGTAACTCATCAGACTGGCACTGGCAGGGATTTCCTCTTAAGTAACACAATGTTACCGAGGAAGATTAGCAGATAGTATTTTATTCCTCCGGTATGCCCCGACATGCCCCGTCGAAAAAACCATTAGGCAGATTAAGACGCGTGGATGAGGGAGAGCAGGAGAGAAAAGAGGAGGAGAGCGGGCGAATCAGGAGAGATAAAATAACAAGAACGCTAGAAGAATTGGTTTAAAGAGGAGGAGATGGTGTAGTTTAGCGTTTTTCAGCGCCTTTGCTAGTTTTTTACCCAACCAAATTCTAATTTGAGGTATTTAAAATCTGTCACTAGTACCTCTCAAATAAGATATATATGCCTCTGTGGCTATGGGACCGTTCCTCCTGTAACTTCTCCAGACCCCTAGCAGACACCCTTAGCCTTCTGTTAATTGTGCTAACACTAGTTAGCCTTGGCTTGCAAAACTACCTCTAACTTCCTTCATTCTGGACACAGAGACATACAAATGGTATCAACGATTTCATCTGACTCTGGAGAAGTAGATTGAAGGCGTCATTGCCAAAATTCCCAAATCTCCCTTTAACTCTGAGGACCGAAGAGGCTGTTTTTACACCACCAGTCACCCCTTAAGACGTCCCTGTTTCAGAAGATTTTAGCCTCCGACATGGTGAAGAGTTTTGTTCGAGAGAGTAGCAGAGTACCGTAAGTGTTCTGATTGCAGTGTTTCAGTTTTAAGTGTGTGTCAGGCCCTGTCTGCTTTCCTGCCACCCTCCTCTTTCCTGTCAGCTCTATTTTTGTGACTCCACTGCAATTCCTCTCTACACAGGGTGTAACATCTAGGTTTCGTCTTCCTTCAGATGGCAGTTAACGCTCGTGCCCACACCAGGGGTTTTCAGTAGAGAGATGGAACACATATTTTCATTTTTCTTTGGGGGGGGGGGGGGGGTGTGACTGTGAACTAGATCACAACACCTCATCTCTCTCACCAAGCATGATGGGAGTTGTGTTACATGTTTGAGGGGCCTCACAGGTTGACTTGACTGTGCTTAGGTATGAGATCAAATGTCCCCTCCCTAGAACTCTGTGTTCCTGGCTTTTGACCTCACAATACTTTACTTGTCTGTCGTTGTGCTAATGTCATTTGTACTGACAACTGTTAAAGCTCATTGCATCTTTTGAGGACAACTTCAGTGTCACAGTTGGCTACCTCACCTTTCACACTGCTGAAACTGGTCCCTTCCTCCTATCACCTGCTTTAGCCATACATCTTGTGTAAACCCTTACCCCTGGGGTAGGCAACTAGATTCAGCCGCGGGTCGATTTTTTTTCGGAGCGAATGTCTGGGGAGGCTGGAAAATAATTATAATTTGTACACTGCAAATTGACCACTAAGCCAAAACATGTATTATTTTCAAATACAGTCATTTCATACCTTGATTGCATTGAGACATAAACAAATGTCCCCAAAAAATATTTGGGGGAATACTTGGCAACAGATTTCCTAAATTAAACAAATTTCTAGCTGAATTCCCGGTGATTTGACAAACTTTTGGGGGCCCCAAAAAATTGGCGGGATGTTTTTTTCCCACGGGAAAGGAGTGGGTGTGTGGAAAGGAGTGGGTGTGTGGAAAGGAGTGGGTGTGTGGAAAGGAGTGGGTGTGTGGAAAGGAGTGGGTGTGTGGAAAGGAGTGGGTGTGTGGAAAGCGTCTGCTATCTGTTAGACAGTTTTGATTGAGCTGTGTTTTTTCCCCTTCCATTTCTTACCATGCAACTGTGCACAAGAGTTTGGACTTCTGTTTTTAAGCCAGAGGATGAGTCCGAGTCGTGTTTCATTGTTAGTTTTACCCAAATAATTGTACATTTTCAGTTATAAAACTGACGATTGTTTATTTTTGATGTTTCGTGCGTTGTATGCGAGTGTTTACTGCGACTGTCACCCTAATTAGCTACTAGGCGGCTACTTCCCAGGCCGTTGCTGGACAGTAGTGCTTGTCAAGCGGGAGCGAAGGGCGCTCTGTCCTGGTGCTGTTGCCGTTCATTCCCTCCCCGTTGAGTAGTAGACCGTATGTATCAAGGTGACGTCTACATGGTGAAGAATATCATTTATTGTGTAGGCTGCTATCCTACTTGAAATAAAACGATGTGAGAGAAAAGAATTGCCACATAGCTACCGCAGTAGTACAGGCCTTTCAGCCTCGCAAAACGATATCGAGTGGCAACAAATCTGCCCACATAGCTGATTCACTTTCCGTACACCCACTCCTTTCGACACGCCCATACTCTGGTCGCCATATTGGGCTTCAGCTAACCGTACTGGACTTCACTGCCCATACCATGAGTCATTGTAGAGCCCATTGTAGATGTACAGTATGGTGGCAATGGCTTCTCCTCGTTCTCTTCCCCCTACCCCCCCCCCCCCCATCTCTTCCTCCTGGCTAGTCACTAGTCCTTTCTGTTTAGGTTTTTCCTTCCAACTTGGTAGAGTGCTGCCTTGAAATAATTCACTGTCTCGCTCGCTCCCTTTCTCTATCTTTCTCTCTCGCTTGCTCGCTTTCTCGGTCTTTCTCAAACAGTGGAGAGTAAAACGGTCCACTCTGGTTGAAATCCCTGCCATCGGCTGGGACCTGCTCTCCCTCTGAGCCTCAGATTTAAAACAATAGATAATACTAGCACAGGGCAGAGGGTCCAGTTTCAACTGTCGGCTAAGTATCCAGCAGGAGTAGCCTATGCACACATGTGCAGTCTTAAAGAGCCTCGTGCACATCAACAGAATACCTATCTAAGTACATACTGCACACGGTTCCATCCAAATTTTGCTAAAATCTTAGTGAGAATGTGTGTTTTACAGAATGTGTATTTCTGCCATTGTGCTCTCTGTCTCCCCCCTCAGGCCCAGTGTTTTGGCTGTGCTCCTGCAGTCATGTGTGGAACAGTGGGTTTCATTTCGACCAGACCAGGTGCTGATCATAGAGTTTAGATTAGACAGTTAAAATGTATTTTTGTTTCATCACAACAAGGAACATTTATCTCTTTCACAACAAAGCCAGAGACTGTAGGGCAGCCATAGAAGACCATTGTCATTCTAGGGTGATGTTATAACCTTGACGTGAGTATTCGTGTTGTCACGATACAAGAATTCCGACTTCGATACCAGGTTTCGTATCATGATACTCAATTCCAAAAACGATACCGCAGAAGAAAAAGTATGAGCTAAAGTCCCAGAATGGCACTTGACCCAGACGCACTCCGCTTCCTGCTCTGTTCAATCGTTGGCCATCTCTTGAGTTCATATCATCACATTTGAACCTTTTTATGTCAATTCCCTTGAGACAGCAATGTATGCATTTGTGAATCAATCATACGGTCAATTTGACTTTGTTTTTATCAATCGAACTACAAAAAATAACAAAAATGGTAATCATTTATTTGAATGGTACATCTCTATTGATGAACTGGGTAAATCAAGATGTAGCCTAGGACTCTTCACAATACAGATGAATGGATATTATTCAAAAGGAACGGGTGCATTGAGGTGAGCTTGTTTACGCTGATATCACAGGGCTACAGATGACAAACAATCCCTTCTATTTAGGACTTATTTTATTGGCAACTGCTAGGAGAACGTATTCCTTTATTGTACTGATCAACAGCATTTGCGCGGAAAGAAGCAAAATCTATTTTTCTAAAATTGTGCGCTGTCTCTTTAAGATAGCAATGACATCATCTGTGAGGCAGATCGTGGCTGTGTAATCTGACTTTGCGAGCAAAATTGGTCACGCTTGCGCAGTCCCGTTCCTCTTTCTCTTGGATATGCTCTTAAATCTGTCACACCATGGCAGACACCAACTGACTTCACTGACTTCACCACTGGAGATTCTGGTGCCTCCCCCCCCTTTTCCTATGCAGTGCCCTGCCCTGCGAAAGAACCGCTTTGTGCTGCTGAAGAGACACCCTTGCAAGATTGTCCACCTCCAAGACCGGAAAGCACGGACAGGCCAAGGTTAACATGATGGGCATTGACATCTTCACCAACAAGAAGTATGAGGACTTGTGTCCCTCCACCCACAACGTGGATGTGCCCCACATCAAGAGGAATGCTTTCCAGCTGTTGAACATCCCTGATGGGTTCCTGTCCCTCATGCGTGACAATTGCGAGTGATTCAGACCTGGGCAAGGAAATAGAGCAGAGGTTTGCCACCTCTGAGGATAGCATGGTCTCTGTGCTGTCCGCTATGGGGGAGGAGTATGCAAATGACCGGCAAATAGAAAGGCTTGACAGCCCAGGCAACAAACTCCCCCCACAATCAGGTTCTAGCATTTGTATTGGTTCTATATGCGATGGCCTTCACACAAAACCTCAATCATTCTGTTTTGATTATTCCTTTTTTTAGTGTCTCACTCCAATGCTGTGCCGGACTGTCCCACTGTTACTGTGGCTCGCTCACTGTGTTGGATGGCATTCTGCTGGATCACTAAGATATTGTTTAGTTATACATCATTTACTAAATAAAGAAAAGTACTTTTTGAAAATATAGTTTTTTCTTTTTTTTTTACTTCTTCCTCATTCCTCTGTTTATTTTTGCCTTAGAGATGTCTTGGTCTTACCACATACATCCCTGAATGTTTAAAATAGTAATAATAATCCAGAACAACAACAAAAAATCGAATAACAATATATATTCTTTAAAGGATTCTGACTTTGTCTCTCTGAAATCTAATGAATGTGTTTTTGGCAGGGAGGGTGACTAACAGCTTCGCGAGGGGCGAACGAGGGGCCCAGACAGCTCTAGAAATCAATGAGGAAGTGGAGCAGGAACTATTCTCTTCGCGCTATAATGTCACCTCTACGTGCTCTCCCCTCCCCCTTTTTCCTCCTCCTCTTCCTCGTTCTCTCTCTATGTTGACAGGAGCCTTATTGCTATCGGCATTCCAGGGGTTAAAGATCTGTGAGCCAACAGCAGCAGTGCAGCTCGGCGTTAGCCACTCCCTGAGCCAGCCAAGGATAAAAAAAAAAAAATCTTGATCTCCCCCTCCTGCCTTGCTCACTCGCTCACTCATTCGCTCCGGGCTTTGTGTGAGCGTGCAGCGGTGGCACTGTGTGTGAGTGTATGCCAGAGAGAGCAGACACAAACGAGAGAGAAATAGGGGGAGACTAAAAGCATTCTGTTTGCACACAGACAACCAGAAATCCTTCTGACTGCAGTCGAGGAAGACTAGAACCAGATCGAAAGGAAGAAGGAAAGGAAATAGACTCTAGAAAAAGAGAGAGAGAGCGAGGAAAAACAGGACTGGCTGAGACGACGAGAAGAATAGTCTACCACACACACACGTATACACAGTCACAAACACAGCAGCGAGGCAAGGGTACTCACTCACACACTCTCGGGCAGTACAAAAAAGGCAGGAAGCTGCCTGGATCTTGTCAAGGGAGAGGTGTGTGTATCCGTCTGCGGGCTTGTGTGTGTGTGTCTGCAGTGAGAGGAGAATGGAGGAGGGCTTGTTGTCTGTGGCCCCAGCATGCAACTCTACAACCACCAACGCCTTGCTCAACAACCACTGTGCCGGTAATGTACTGTACTATAACCGTAGAATTGCTTTCAGTACTGTTCCAGAGAGAGATGTTTGGAGGTTAATGGGGTGCCAGCTCCATGTGGTTCATTGGCGCGTGTGTGTGCGCTCTATGGGGTTTCCCCCAGCTATGCACTTGAAGTTGAGTTTGCTGCCGAATCTCTCTACTGCAATACCATCTGTGTGGTTTACCAGAAATGACATGCAAGTGGTTTTAACAGACATTACCTTTATGACTTTCTTAGCTTGTGTGGGTCATAGTGAGACTATAGAAGTAGGTAGGTAGTTAGTTGTATAGTGTAGATTACTGTGAAGGAGAATAGCCCATTTCACGACCCGCCGTATTTCCCCTGTGTTGTGCGGCTGTTTACCGGTCTGTGTGACTGGCTGCTCATTCATACGATTACCGCTAGCAAGCCCAATGGTCTGTGTTTGGACCAGTAGGACCATTCACTATTTATTCAGAGAGCACACCCCAGTGAGACTGCGTCTGATTGACCCGAGGACAGGTCTGAGAAAGTAGAGCCATCTAGGTGTCTGCCTTCATAGCAGGGAGGATATGAATCTGAGAGAGAAGAGTGAGAGAGCGAGAGAACACGTGGCTGTAGATGGAGTGTGACTGAGTTAGGTAGAGAGAAGGAGGGGAGTGTCGTAGATCATAGCGGTGTGCCCAGGGTTGGGGAGTAACGGATTACATGTAAGGGATTACAAAAATATCGTAATCGGATTAGATACTTTTGTAAAACTAGATAATTACTTTGAGGATTACTTTTAAATTCAGAAAGGATGTTTTCTCAATGACATTCAATCAGCTTTGAAAAATGGTGCAAGTTTTTAAGTTTGTTCCACCTGAGCGAGTCTGACCACAAGTCAGAGACCACTATGACCACTACCACTACTTTGATTGATCGCGGGAAAGAGCAGGAGTAAATAGGCTTTTTTAGGGTACAGTCCAAGCTATGTCTTCCAATGGTGCGACTGCTGTCGGCATCCTAATGTGATCCAACTTGAATAAACGCTTGGTAAGGATAACAGCAGTGGTGTAGTCTACGGCGATCAGTTATTATTGATATCTACATAGCGCATTGATGTGAATCACACTGCTGATCTCTCATTTAGCTATTTGCGGATTGTGGTTGTTGTGGATGGCTGTTCGTAAATCTAAATGTGTATTTGAACCCACTGGTTGAATTCAAGAAGTTTAATCATTGTTTTTAAAACCAGTGGACAGCCAGTGTAAAATGCTCTCTTGAAACAGCTGCATAGTGCGGATCCCATCCTATGGAATTAAATTGGGGCTTTTATTGCTCAATCTAATTCATGCTGATAAAATCAATAGTCCTAATGGACACATGCTCAAACTTGCACACTTTTGATAGACTTTTTTTACATCCAAAATTTCAGACACCTATTAATTTAAGGGTTTTTCTTTATTTTTAATATTTTCTACAAGGTAGAATAATAGTGAAGACATCAACACTATGAAATAACAAATGAAATCATGTAGTAACCAAACACGTGTGCAAAGCTGTCAAGACAAAGGGTGGCTACTTTGAAGAATCTCAAATATAAAATATATTTTGATTTGTTTAACACTTTTTTTGGTTACTACATGATTCCATGTGTTATTTCATAGTTTTGATGTCTTCGATATTATTCTACAATGTATAAAATAGTAACAATAAGGGAAAAACCCTTGAATGATTAGGTGTTATAAAACTTTTGAATGTTACTGTATACAGTGGTGCAAAAAAGTATTTAGTCAGCCACCAATTGTGCAAGTTCTCCCACTTAAAAAGATGAGAGAGGCCTGTAATTTTCATCATAGGTACACTTCAACTATGACAGACAAAATTATTTTAAAAAATCCAGAAAATCACATTGTAGGATTTTGAATTAATTTATTTGCAAATTATGGTGGAAAATAAGTATTTGGTCACCTACAAACAAGCAAGATTTCTGGCTCTCACAGACCTGTAACTTCTTCTTTAAGAGGCTCCTCTGTCCTCCACTCGTTACCTGTATTAATGGCACCTGTTTGAACTTGTTATCAGTATAAAAGATACCTGTCCACAACCTCAAACAGTCACACTCCAAACTCCACTATGGCCAAGACCTAAGACTAAATACTTTTTTGCCCCACTGTATGGCATTTGGACATTTCTTATGCCATTTGGCCATGGTTCAAAACCACTACACATGGTTGATGATATTACTAGGTTAACTAGCTTGTTCTGCCATGTGTATAATCAATGCGGTGCCTGTTAATTTATCATCGAATCACAGCCTACTTCAACTTTGCCAAACGGGTGATGATTTAACAAAAGCGCATTTTGCACAAATGTACCTAACCATAAACATCAATGCCTTTCTTAAAATCGCAGAAGTATATATTTTTAAACCTGCATATTTAGTTAAAGTAAATGCATGTTAGCAGGCAATATTAACTAGGGAAATTGTGTAATTTCTCTTGCGTTCAGTGCAAGCAGAGTCTGGGTATATGCAACAGTTTGAGCCGCCTGGCTCGTTGCAAACTGTGTTTCATCCAAACAAAGACCGTAATTAATTTGCCAGAATTTTACATAATTATGACATAACATTGAAAGTTGTGCAATGTAACAGCAATATTTACACTTAGGGTTGCCACACGTTCTACAAAATACGGAATGGTTCCGTATTTCACTGATTTGACTATATTAATGATCAAAGGCTCGTATTTCTGTGTGTTTATTATAATTAAGTCTATGATTAGATATTTGATAGAGCAGTCTGACTGAGTGGTGGTAGGCAGCAGCAGGCTCGTAAGCATTCATTCAAACAGCACTTTACTGCGTTTGCGAGCAGCTCTTTGCAGTGCTTGAGGCACAGCACTGTTTATGACTTCAAGCCTATCAACTCCCGAGATTAGGCTGGCAATACTAAAGTGCCAATAAGAACATCCAATAGTCAAAGGTATATGAAATACAAATGGTATAGAGAGAAATAGTCGAGGCGTCATTATTCCTATAATAACTACAACCCAAAACCTCTTAACTGGGAATATTAAACCACCAGGTTTCATATGTTCTCAGCAAGGAACTTATACGTTAGCTTTTTTACATGGCACATATTGCACTTTTTACTTTCTTCTCCAACACTGTGTTTTTCCATTATTTAAACCATATTGAACATGTTTATTTATTTGAGACTAAATAGATTTTATTTATGTATTATATTAAGTTAAAAGAAGGGTTCATTGTTCATTCAGTATTGTTGTAATTGTTATTATTACAAATATATATAAAAATATGCCGATTTCTAATCGGTATCGTTTTTTTTGGTCATAATCGGTCGACCACCACACTGACCAAAAAGTTATTTTGTTGGCATCCCCGTTACCAGTAAAAAAAAATAATCAATACTATTTCTTTCACTTACTGGTAGTGCTGTTTCGTTGTTCATTTGTTCAGTCGTTTCAATCTCAACCAGGAATTCATCATACATGTCAAGCAGTGAAGTTTCAGCTCTGTCTGTCCGTGGCCTCTCTTCCTCGGTGGGCGCTGTCACTGTGTCCGTCTCCATCTTGTCCAGCTGTGTATGTAACATTTCACGTAAACCCTGTTTTTTGTCTGCATCGAAGTAGCCGTCC